>NW_027459544.1:7500-135000 GCF_050624435.1 Tenrec ecaudatus | reverse complement strand
GTTGGGAATGTTTTCCTCTATTTTATTCTAGTATTTGGTCTGAGGTTCTTACGGCATATTCTGATTGTTGTCGTGTAAGAGAATGTATATTCCATATAAGAGAAAACTTTCCTTATAATATTTTCCTATCCATTGCTTCCTGCTGAATCTCTCATTTGTTCTTTTATCATTTTTTCCTATAAAACGCCCAGGCTGCTTAATTTTATGCTTATTAATCATTTATATAAGTTAGGAAAATATTTATTATATATACATTTTTATTAAAAATCTTTTATTGGAGACTCTTACAACTTTTGTTGCAATCCATATTGATTGCATCAGGCATTTTGTACATATGTTGCCTTCATTCATTTATAGACATTTCTTTTTCTTTTTTAAAATCATTTTATTGGGGCTCATACAACTCATCACAATCCATACATACACCAATTGTGTAAAGCACACTTATACATTCGTTGCCTTCATCACTCTCAAAATTTGCTTTCCGCTTGGGTTCCTGGAATCAGCTCACTTCCCCTTTCCCCTATCCCCTTCTCACCCTGCTCCTCTTCCCTCATGAACCCTTAATAATTTATACATTATTATTTTCTCTTATCTTACACTGCACGGCGTCTCCCATCACCCAATTTTCTGTTGCCCATCTCCCAGGGGGGAAGTTATATGTAGATCCTTGTGATCGGTTTCCCATTTCTATACCCACTTCCCTCCCAGTATCGCCACTCTCACCGCTGGTCCTGGGGGGTTCATCTGTCCTGGATTCCCTGTGTTTCCAGTTCCCGTCTGTACCGCTGTGTATCTTCTGGTCTAACCAGGTTTGCAAGGTAGAATTGGGATCATGAGAGGTGGGGGGAGGAAGCGTTTAATAACTAGAGGAAGGTTGTGAGTTTCATTATTGCTATACTGAACCCTGAGTGACTCATCTCCTTCCCACTACCCCTCCGCAAGGGATGTCCAGTTGTCTACAGGTGGGCATTGGTCCCCCGTCATGTACTCCCCTCATTCACGATGATATAATCCCACCTCCCGCCTTTGTTGCTTGAAAACTGGTCCCCTCAGCCCTTCATGATCACACATGTTGGTGTGATGCTTCCATGTGGGCTTTGTTGCTTCTGGGCCAGCTTGTTTACTTTCAAGCCTCTAAGACCCGGGACGCTATATCACTTGATAGCCGGCCACCATCAGCCTTCTTCACCACACATACTTATGCACACATTCATCTTCAGCGTTTATGTGGGGAAGGTGATCACACAATGATGGTTTTTGTTCTTTGGTGTCTGCTACCTGATCCCTTCAACACCTCGTGCTCACTTAGGCTTGTGTGCTTCTTCTCTGTGGGCTTTGTTGCTTCTGAGCTAGATTTCAGCCTGTTTGCCTTCAAGCCTTTAAGACCCCCAGAGTTTCATTATATTGTGCAGAGAGTGGCTATGAGCCAAACCCACTAGACTGCACCCAACAACAGTAACAACAGGACTTGTGCTTCTAACAATATGCTGAAGAAGACCTTAAGAGAATCTCCCCTTCGTTTAGAGCAGCGGCTCTCGACCTGTGGGTCATGTCTACTTAGGGGGTCAAACAGCCCTTTCATGGGGTGGCCTGAATTATAGCAGTAGCAAAATTACAGCTATGATGTAGCAACAAAAATAATTGTATGGTTGGTTGGTCACGACTACATGAGGAACTGGATGAAAGGGTCGTGAGTAAGAATGTTGAAAACCACTGTCCAAGAGGAAGACTCAATTCTTGATACAGTTGAAGGGCAACAAAATAGACTCAGCCCCAATATAGATGGGATAGCACAGTGGCTGCAACAATAAACACAAGCCAAAGAAACACTGCAAGGATGGCACAAGATGGGGCAGTGTTTCATTATATTGACATAGAGTTGTTATGAGTCAAAACACACAAGAAAAAAAAAACAGGACTTGTTTTTCTAACAATGTACCTAAGTAGACCTTAAGAGAATCTCCTATTAGTTTAGCGCAGCGGGCCTCAAACTGAAGGTCGTGACCCCTTTTGGGGGATGAATGACCCTTTCACGGCAGTGGACCGTTCATTAAAGTGGAAAAATTAGAGTTATGATGTAGCAATGAAAATAATTTCATGATTTGGCAGTCACCACTACATGAGGAATGGTATGAAAGAGTCGTGGCATTAGGAAGGTTGAGAACCACTTCTCTAGGGCAAGACACAAATCTGGTACAGAAGGGAAGGAAGAGAGCGGCAGTCTCCAACAAGTTGGATTAGCACAGTGGCTGCAACACTGAGGCCAAGCACACAAGCACGGTGAGGGTGGCACAGGTCAGGGCAGCTAAGAGTCAAAACCCACTCGACAGAACTTAATGACAATAACTACAGGACGTGTACTTCTAACAATATGCTGAACTAGATCTTAAGAGAAACTCCTCTAAATTTAGAGCAGTGGTTCTTAACTTGTGGGTCGCGACCCCCTCTCACAGGTGTTGCCCAATTCATAACAGTAGTGAAATCACAGTAATGGAGTAACAATGAAAAAATAATTACTGTTGGAGGATCACCACAACATTAAGAATTGTATAAAGGAGCCATGCCATTAAGAAGGTTCAGAAACACTGCCCGAGAGGAATACACAAAACGTGGTACTGCAGAAGGGCAGCAAGTGAGAGGCAGACCCTACAAGATGGTATAGCTCAGCGGCTGCAACAATGAGTGCCATCAACGAACCACTGTGAGGACGGCACAGGACGGGGCAGCGTTTCATTATCTTGTGCTTAGAGTTGCTGAGAGTCAAAACCCACTCGACGGCAACTAACAGCAACACAAAAAGTACTTGAGCTTCTAACAATATGCTGACGTAGATCTTAAGAGAAACTCCTCTTAGTTTAGTGCAGGGTTCTCAGCCTATGAATCACGAACCCTTTTGGGGAGTGAGTGGGTTGAATGACCCTTTCACAAGGGTTGCCTGATTCATAAGATTAGCAAAATTACAGTTATGAAATATCAGCGAAAATTTTGTATGACTGGGGGTCCACCACTATTTTGGGAACTGCATGAAAGGGTCGTGAATTTAGGAAGATTGAGAACCACTGTCCGAGAGGAAGACACAAATGTTGGTAGAGTAGAAGGGCAGCAAAGGAGAGGCAGCCCCTCCAAGTTGGAATAGCTCAGTGGCTGCAACAACCAGCGCAAGCAAAGAACCACTGTGAGGAATGCACAGGATGGGGGAGCATTTCGTTATATTTTGCATAGAGTTGCTATGAGCCAAAACCCACTTGAAGGCACCTAAATAAAATAACAACAGGACTTTTGCTTCTAACAATGTGCTGAAATATATCTTATGAGACATTCTTCATAGTTTGGAGCAGAGATTCTCAACCTGTGGGTCATGACTCCATTAGGGTGATGAACTACCCTTGCACAGGGGTGTCCCACTTCATAGCAGTAGCTACATTACAGTTATGAAGTAGCAATGACGATAAATTTATGACTGGGATTGAACCCACTACATGAGCAGTGGTATAAAAGGCCTGTGGCATTATAAGAAGGTTGAGAGCCACTGTCCTTGAGCAAGACAGAAATCTTGGCAGAGCAGAAAGGCAGCAAATGAGAGGCAGACCCCCAGATGATAGATTAGCGCAGTGGCTGCAACCATGAGTGCAGACAAGAAACCACTGTGAGGATGGCACAGGACGGGACAGCGTTTCATTATCTTGTGCGTAGAGTTGCTGAGAATCGAAACCCACTGGGCAACACCTAACAACAATCACTGTAGGACTCATGCTTTTCACAATATGGTGCTGTAGATCCTAAGAGAAACTCCTCTTAGTTTAGAGCAGTGGTTCTCAACTTGTGGGTCACGAGCCCTTTGGGGGGGTCAAATGACCCTTTCACAGTGGAGGCCTGATTCATAACTGTAGCAAAATTAAAGTTACAAAGTAGCAATGAAAATAATTTTATGATTGGGGGGTTCATCACTACATGAGGAAATGAATGAAAGGGCAGTAGAGGGGCAGCAAAAGAGAGGCAGCCCCCCAAAAGTTGGATCAGCCCATGATTGCAACAATGACAACAAGCAAAATAACCACTGTGAGGGTGGCACGACACGGGGTCACGTTTCATTATATTGTGTATAGAGTTGCTATGAGCCAGCACACACTCAAAGGCACCAAACAATAACAACAGGACTGTGCGTCTATGAATATGCGGAAGTAGACCTTAAGAGAAACTCCCCTTAGTTTAGACCAGTGGTTCTCAAACTGTGTCACAGTGCCTTTAGAAGACTAATGAACCTTTCACATGGGTGGCCTGATCCATAACAGAAGCGAAATTACAGTTATGATGTAGCAATGAAAATATTTTATGGTTGGGGAGTCACCACTACATGAGGACTGGTATGAAATAGTAGTGGCATTCAGAAAGTTGAGAACCACTATTCTTGAGGAAGACACAAATCTTGGTACGGAAGGGCAGGAAAAGAGAGTTAGTCCCTAACAAGATGGATTACCACAGTGGCTGCAACAATGAGCGCAAACAGAAGAACCACCGTGAGGATGCACAGGGCAGGACAACGTTTCATTACATTGTGCATAGGGTTGTTATGAGCCAAAACCCACTCGAAGGCAGCCAAAAACAAGAACAGGATTTGTGCTTCTAACAATATGCTGAAACATACCTTAAAAATAAACTCCACTTAGTGTAGAATAGCAGTTCTCAAACTGTGGGTCGTGATGCCTTTTGGGGGGTGGGGGGGAGAATGACTATATCACATGGTGGCCTGATTCATAACAGTAGCATAATTTTAGTCATAAAGTAACAAGGAAAGTAATTTTATGATTGGGGAGGGGGCGTCACCAATACATGAGGAATGGTGTGAAAGAGTCGTGCATTAGGAAGTTTGAGAACCACTGCCCTAGAGGAAGACACAAATCTGGGTACAGTTGAAGGTCAGCAAATGAGAGGCAGTCCCCCAAAAGATGGATTAGCACAGAGACTGCAACAATGAGTGAAAACAAAAGAAAAGTGTGAGGGTGTTAGAGGATGGAACAGTGTTTCATGATACTGTGCATAGAGTTGTTATGAGCCAACTATGAGCCAAACCCACTCGACAGCCCCCGAACAACAATAAGAACAGGACTCTTGCGTGTAATAATATACAGAGCTATACCACAGGAGAAACTCCTCTTAATTTAGAACGGCAGTTCTCAACCTGTGATTTGTGACCACTTTGGTTGGTTGAACAACCCTTTCACAGGGTGACTAGATTCATAAGACTTGCAAAATTACAGTTATGGAATAACAGTTGAAAAAAAAACTTTATGCTTTGGGGACCACCACTACACATTGGGAAGTGTATGGAAAGGTCGTAGAAATAGGAAGGGTGAGAAACACTGTCCTAGAGGAAGACGCAAGTACAGTAGAAGGGCAGCAGAAGAGAGGAAGTCCCTACAAGACAGATTTGCACGGTGGCTGCAACAATGAGCGCAAGCAAAGAACCACCGTGAGGATGATGCAAGGCTGGGCAGGCCTTTATTATATTGTGCACAGGGTTGCTATCAGCCCAAACCCTCTCCACGGCCCGAACAACAATAACAGGAGGAATCATACATCTAACAGTATGCTCAACTAAACCTTGAGAGAAACTGCTCTTAGTTTAGAGCAGCCGTTCTCAACTTGTGAGTTGAGTGGTATATCCTTTGGGGGTGTTCAAATGACCCTCCCATAGGCGTGGCCAGATACGTAACAGTAGCAAAATTACAGTTATGAAGTAGCAACAGTACAATTTTTTTGGTTGGGGGGTCATTACTACACGAGGCACTGTATGAAAGGGTCGTGGCATTAGGATTGCTGAAAACCACAGTCCTACAGGAAGACACAAGTCTTGATACAGTTGAAGGGCCGCAATATAGAGTCAGCCCCCAAATAGATGGAATAGCATAGTGGCTGCAGCAATGAGCTCAAGCTAAGGGAACACTGTGAGGATGGCACAAGATGGGGCAGCGTTACATTATATGGAGCATAGAGTTGCTATGAGTCAAAACCAACTCGACTGCATCTGACAACAAAACAACAGGACTTGTGTTTCTTATAATGTGCTGAAGTAGACCTTAAGAGAAACTCCTATTAGTTTAGTGCAGCGGTTCTCAACTTTTGGGTCACGAGCCCTGTTGGGGGATGAATGAACCTTTCATAGTGGTCGCCTAACAGTAGAAAAATTAGAGTTACAAAGTTGCAATGAAAATAATTTTATGATTTGGCAGTCAGCACTATATGAGGAACGGTATGAAAATGTTGTGGCATTAGGAAGGTTGAGAACCACTGCCCTAAAGGAAGACACAAGTCTTGGTAGAGTAGAAGGGCAACAAAAAATAGCCAGCCCCCCCCCAAATATGGCTCCAACAATGAGCACTAGCAAACAACCACTGACAGGATGGCACAGGTCTGGGAAGCATTTCATGATATTGTGCATAGAGATGCGATGAGCCAAAACCCCCTCCGCAGAACTTAACAACAGGGCTTGTGTGTTTAACAATATGCTGAAGTAAATCTTAAGAGCAACTCTTCTTAGTTTACAGCAGGGTTCTCAACATTGGGTCGTGAACACTTTCAGGTGGGGGGTGTTTCGAAACACCCCTTCACAGTGATGGCCTGATTCATAACAGTGGCAAAAGTACAGTTATGAAATATCAATGAATATAATTTTATGATTGGGGTCCACCACTACATTGGGAACTGTACGAAAGGGCCGCAGAATTAGGATGTATGAGAAACATTGTCCTAGAGGAAGACACAAATGTTGGTACAGTAGAAGGGCTGCAAAAGTCAGGCAGCCCCTACAAGATGGAATAGATGCAGCTTGAGTGCAAGCAAAGGACCACAGTGAAGATGGCACGAGATGGGGCCGAGTTTCATTATATTGTGCATACAGTTGGTATGAGCCAACACACACTCAAAGGCACCAAACAATAATAAAAAGAACTTGGGCTTCTAAGAATATTCTGAAGTAGACCTTAAGAGAAACTCCTATTCGTTTAGACCATTGGTTCTCAAACTGTGTGTCGAGACACCTTTGAGGAGACTAACGAACCTTTCACATGGGTGGCCTGATCCATAACAGAAGCAAAATTACAATTATGATGTAGCAATGCAAATATTTTATGGTTGGATGTCACCACTACACGAGGAATGGTGTGAAGTGGTTGTGGCATTTGGAAAGTTGAGAACCACTGCTCTAGAGGAAGACAGATATCTTGGTACAGAAGGGCAGGAAAAGAGAGGCAGTGCCCAACAAGATGGATTAGCACAGTGGCTGCAAAAATGAGTGTGAGCAAAAGAACCACTGTATGGAAGGCACAGGACGGGAAAGCATTTTATTACATGGTGCATAGAGTTGGTATGAGCCTAAACCCATTCGAAGGCACCAAACAACAGGATTTGTGCCTCTAACAATATGCTGAGGGAGACTTTAAAAGAAACTCTTAGTGTAGAGTAACAGTTCCCTAACTGTGGGTCACAACGTCTTAGGAGGGAACAATGAGCATTTCACATGGGTGACCTGATTCATAACAATAGCAAATTTATAGTTATGGAGTAACAAGGAAAATTATTTTTTGATTGGGGGGGTTACTAGTACGTGAGGAATGGTGTGAAAGAGTCATGACATTAGGAAGGTTGAGAACCACTACCCTAGAGGGAGACATAGATCTGGGTACAGTAGAAGGGCAGCAAAAAGAGGCAGCCCACAGCACAATGGAATACAACAGTGGCTGCAACAATCCGCGCAAGCAAAAGAACCACTGGGAGGATGGCGCAGGACAGGACACCTTTCCAACATATTGTGCTTAGAGTTGCTAGGCGTCGAAAACTACACAACAGAATCTAACAATAACTATAGGATTTGTGCTCCTGACAATAGGGTGAAGTAGATATTAAGAAAAACTCCTCTTAGTTTAGACCAGCGGTTTTTAACCTGTGGTTCGCGACCACTTTTGGTGATCGAATGACCCTTTCACATGTGTGAAATGATTCATAACTGTAGGAAAATTACAGTTACGAAGTAACAATAATATTATGGTGGGGGTCACCACTACATGAGGAACTGTATGAAAGGGTCATGGCATTAGGAAATTTGACAACCATTGCCTTAGAGGAAGACACAAGTCTTGGTACAGTAGAAAGGCCACAAAAAAGAGGCAGCTACCCAAAAGTTGGATTAGCACAGTGGCTGCAACAATGCGCACAAGCAAAAGAACCACTGTGAGGATAGCATAGGATGGGAAAGCGTTTCATTATATTGTGCATAGAGTTACTATGAGCCAAAACCCACTCGATGGTACCTAACACCAATAACAACAGAACTTGTGCATCTACCAGTATGCTGAATTCTATCTTAAGAGAATCTCCTCTTAGTTTAGAGCAGGGGATCTTCAGCTGTGTGTCGCGACCCCTTTGTGGATATGGAATGAAAATTTCACAGGGGTGTCGTGACTCATAACAGTAACAAAATTACAGTTATGAAGCTGCAATGAAATCATTTTATGGTTGGGGGGGGTCACCACTAAATGAGAATCGGTATGAAAATATCATGGCATTAGGAAAGTTAAGAACCACTGCTCTAGAGGAAGTCCCAAATCTTGGTATGAAAGGGCAGGAAAAGAGAGGCGGTCCCCAACAAGATGCATTAGCACAGTGGCTGCAACAATGAGCGCAAGCAGAGAACCACTGGGCGGCGTTTCATTATATTGTGCGTAGAGTTGCTATGAGACATACCCATTCGACGGCACCTAACAACAACAACAACAAATGGACTTGAGCTTCTAACAGTATGGTGAAATAGACCTTAAGAGAAACTCCTCTCAATTTAGAGCAGGGGTTCTCACCATGTGGGTCGTGACCCCTTTGGGGCTTAGACGAACCCTTTACAGGGTTGCACTATTCATAACTTGTAACAAAACGAGAGTTACGAAGTAGCAAAGAATATAATTTTATGATTGGGGTCTACCACTACAAAGGAAACTGTATGAAAGTGTCGTGAATTTAGGAAGGTTGAGAAGCACTGTCCTAGAGGAAGATACAGATATTGGTAGAGTAGAAGGGCAGCAAAGGAGAGGCAGCCCCTACAATTTGGTATAGCTCAGTGGCTGCAACAATGAGCGCAAGCAAAGAACCACTGTGAGGAATGCACTAATGGGGCAGCGTTTCGGTACATTGTACATAGAGTTGCTGTGAGCCAAAATCCACTCGACGGCACTTAACAACAACAACAACAGGACTTGGGCGTCTAACAATATACTGAACTACATCTTAAAGAAACACCTCTTAGTTTAGAGCAGCGGTTCTCAACCTGTGGATCGGGACCTCTTTGGGGGTTGAGCTACCCATTCACAGGGGTCGGTCTCTTCTTCATAGTAGCAAAATTACAGTTATGAAGTAGCAACGAAAATAATTTTACGAATGGATGTTCACCACAACATCAGGAACTTCATTATAGTGCCAAGGAATTAGGAAGGTTGAGAACCACTGGTTTAGAGCATAGGAAATCGGATGCAATACTGCATATTTTAACACACATGAAGGTGGAAAATAAAGGAAATTGGGAGAGGACAGTAGTATCAAATTCCTATGAGTCAGAATTGTTCTATGTCATAGAGTAGCTAAGACAATGAGAAGAAATGACAAAGTCAAAGAGCTGAAGAGAAAATTCCATAGGACACGTGGCAACAGCTTTATGCTCTTGTTAGACCCTCGGGACCTCCTTATCTTTTGCTGGTGCACCTCCAAGATCCCAGAATCCCTAGTTGACAGTGGAATTT
Organism: Tenrec ecaudatus; assembly: GCF_050624435.1. Lineage (NCBI taxonomy): Eukaryota > Metazoa > Chordata > Mammalia > Afrosoricida > Tenrecidae > Tenrec > Tenrec ecaudatus. The sequence goes on along the minus strand of NW_027459544.1, from coordinate 125,215 downwards.
GCATAGCGAACTGGCTCATTGAGCCAAGCCGGAGGCCTCTGTCTGCAGAAGAGACCAAGTCCTGTGCTGCAGCTCCTGCTCCCATATGCAAGCAGTGGGGTCCAGATGCGGGTCCTGTGTCTGCTTCCTGTTGTAAAAGACAGTGTTGGGACAAGTAGCCTTCTACTGAGTCTCTCCTCCGTCTACCTGGGGGAGCAGGCTCCTGGCTTGCTGTGGCCAGCTAATAGCAATTAGTAGGCATAGCGCTAATGAAGAGAGGGGACAGCTGGGCAGAGGGCCTAAACCTGCTGAGCGCCATGGCCCCTGAGACACTGGCAAGCTGTTGGCTCCCAGCTCCTTGTCCCTGACTCTTACCTGCCTCCCTCTCTCGAGATCACTCTTGAATTTCAGTCTCCATGCAATCTCACCCAGCCTTGCTGCCTGACTGGAGAGGGAGCCTGGAGGCTGTTAGAATAGCGCTGCTCAGGCTCTTTGGGCTAAAGAGTCTGACGTGGGCCAGGAGCTCCATGAAGTTCCCTCCCTCAGGCAGTTTTCTGCCTCTCCATCCCCCTTAGTCTCCCTGCAGGCCTGGCCCTGGGCCCTGACCTTCCACTTGCTTCCTCATCCAACATGTGGAGGGCTGGCTCTTGCCAAGTACACACATGGGTGCAGACATGAGAGATCCCACTCCTGGAAACCAGGAGGTCTGTAAACAAGGGCACAGCTGAGGCCTGTTCTTACGCAAATCATGTGCATCCTTCTCTCTGCCCTCTGCCCTGGGGTAGGGACAAGGGCTCTGGGAAGACCGGCCACCCCATCACTATGGGGCATGGCCCGATGGTGCTGGTGCACAGAGCACTGGGCAGGCAGGGCTCCCTACAGGCCCTTGCACCGTGTGGGGCCACAGAAGGGGAGAAAGGCAGAAGAGTGCTGCCAGGAGCCAGCTGCACTGTGGCAACGTGGGGTCCTCTGAGCTGGGCCACTGAGGTGGGGTGCTAAGGCTGTGCTCCCCTCTCCCTCTCCCCAGGTGTGTGGTTGTGCTCTTCAATCCCCGGAAACACAAGCAGCACCACATCCTCAACAGCTCCAGGTAAATGGGCTCTGGGGCTTTGGGGAGTGCCACCTTTTCCCAGGGACGGCCAGAGGAGTGCCACCTGCTTCTCTGTGGCATTGGGCCCTGTTGGGCCCCAGGCCTGCAAGGGAAGCAGCACAAGGAGGGCGGGTTTGCTGCCCTTGTTTTGAGAGGGGACTGTGAGAGGCCAGACCTGGGCCAGGCTGCCAGTGCCTCTCTTGAGCCTGCCCCCATTCCTTTCAGGAAAACCATCACTGCCCTTGCCTTCTCTCCTGATGGCAAGTACCTGGTCACCGGCGAGGTGAGTGAGGAAGGAAGCTCAGGCACTGCAGAGGGGGTGGCCTGGCCTTAGCAGAGAGTGACAGCCTGCAGCCCGCATAGGACTGGTGCCAAGTTTGACTTTCTGTACTGGTGTCAACTTTGGGTGTTTGGTCTGCCCTAGAGCAGTGTTCTTAGGCTGTAGCCTGCATCAGAAGTGCTATGGTGGCCCCGTAGTACAGACTGCTGGCTCTCGGGCTCAGCAGGTCTGGGGTGGCTCTCTTCAGTTTGCAATGCTAACAAGTAGTTCCAGATGAGGCTGAAGCTGCCAATTTGGGAACCACATTTTGGAAAACACCTCCTTAAAACATTCCTTATCCTGGAGTCCTCCTGTTGGTCACAGTGTGGAACAGGGCTGCCCTCCCATAGACTTGCCCTGTGAGGCTGTGGGAGCCAACCGCAGTAGTGGTGGTTCTTGCCCATCCAAATCACGCCAGGAGCCCATCCCTGAGAGTCCCTGTTCCCCAACACTGATCACATTCCCTCCGGGGGTGTCCTTGATTCATGTGCAGGCACATTAGGTTAGGTGTCCTTCATTTATGTGCAGGCTCTTGTCCAGTGGCTGGGAGAGCCAGGCCTCCTTGGATGGGGAGGGAGCTGGCTGCCTCTGGCCTTTACTTTGGGGTCTTTGTCCCCGCAGAGTGGACACATGCCTGCTGTGCGGGTGTGGGACGTGTCGGAGCGCAGCCAGGTGGCAGAGCTTCAGGAGCATAATTATGGCGTGGCGTGTGTGGCCTTCTCACCCAGCGCCAAGTACATTGTCTCAGTGGGCTACCAGCATGATATGATCGTCAATGTCTGGGCCTGGAAGGTGAGTGGGCTGCTGGCCTCAGGACAGGCAGGGCCGGGAGGGGAGCCAAGAAACTGCTGACAGGTGGCCTTCACTTCCGCCTGCTGGCCTCAGTCCCTTTCTAGAGAACTCTGAGCAGAAAGGAGCAACTGTGTATCTAGGATGCTGAAGAAGGGGCAGAAGGAGAGGTCAAGTTCACAGCTTGTCTAACCTCCTTCAGTGTGTAAGTTTCTTTTCCCTCAGCTCCTAGAAGCAGAGCCTTGATTTCCCTTGACTTTCTCTCCAGAAAAACATTGTAGTGGCTTCCAACCAGGTGACCAGTCGGGTGAAAGCAGTATCCTTCTCTGAGGACTGCAGCTACTTTGTCATTGCAGGCAACCGGCACATCAAATTCTGGTTCCTTGATGACAGCAAGACCTCAACGGTGAGGCAGCAAGTAGCTACCAGGGTGGGGTCTGCCCAGATCTGTTCCACCTGCGCCCACTTCTGCATGCTCAAAAGCCCTTTGGAAGTCTCAGCTGGGCCAGGTGCTATGTCAATCTGCAAGGGAAGCCTTTTCCCTCTCTCCCCAGGGCCTGCTTTCCAGGGGGTAGCCTGCAGGGTGGGTGTGTGGGTGGCACCTGTGGTGTGCCTCCACAGGTGAATGCCACTGTGCCCCTGCTGGGCCGCTCCGGGCTGCTGGGGGACATGCAGAACTACCTGTTCACTGATGTAGCCTGTGGCCGCGGGAAGAAGGCTGACAGCACCTTCTGTATCACATCCTCGGGGCAGCTGTGCGAGTTCAGTGACCAGAGACTGTTGGACAAGTGGGTGGAGCTGAGGGTAAGTGAATGCTTTGTCGGCACCCTCCCGTCTGTCACCTCCAGGCTCCGGGGGTCCTGGGGTTAGCAGCGGGGTCTGCATGCACGCTGGGGGAGGCCCCAGGCGGAGGAAGGTGTTTGGGAACCTCTCTGCTCGCTCGCGCTCTCTGTCTCTGCCGCTTCCTCTGCTTTCCTCTTCTGCTCAGCACAAAGACAGCATCACAGTAAGTGTGCTGGCCCTGTCCGCTGCCTCTGCTGCCTTTCTCTTGGCCGGCCTTTTCTGAGTGTGTGTTTGCCTAAAACTCAGGTGGCTTATAAGGCTTGCTGACTCCTTCTTCCTAATTGCATGGGGCTGTGGGCCCTCTGGCTAGCTGCTGTTAGAGGGAGGGGCATTGAGGGGCTCTGGCCAGGGCAGCTGTCCTACCTTGCACTTGTCCTTGCCTCTTGGCTCATGGCTGTTGAGGTGGGGTGAAGGAGTGCGCAGACGCCCTTGCTGAATGGGGCTTCTGTGCTCACAGACCACAGTGGCCCACTGCATCTCGGTGAGCCAGGACTACATCTTCTGTGGCTGTGCTGACAGCACCGTGCGTCTTTTCAACCCCTCCAACCTGCACTTCCTCAGCACGCTGCCCCGGCCCCATGCCCTGGGAACAGACATTGCCAGCATCACAGAGGCCAGGTGAGCGGTGTGGGTGGGCTCCTGAGTCCTGTCAGAGCCCCACTCTGTGCCAGGCCATCCTTGGCATGCTGCAAGGAGAGAAGGGCACACATAGGCCTCTCGGAAGACCCTTGCAGTCAAGCACAGGTGGGTCTTTTAGCATTTCTTGCTCACTGTGGGCAACCGTGGTAATCTGAGTCTGCCGTGTGGTAATGCATTGTCCTGTAAAGACCACAGCTAGGACAGACGGGCAGTTCCTTAGGGTTTCTGAGAGAGACTGGAAACCTGATGGAGCAGGCCTTTCTCCCTCAGGGTGGTCCTGGGTTGCAGCTGCGGTAGGAGGGGCTTATTGTAGCCTCGGGCCTTGGGTTGGGTGATTGCAGGAAGTGAAGTTTTGCTCTGGTTTCAGTGCTGTCAGGAAGCGGGGCAGTTCTGCAGTTGGGTATATTAATTTCTCTTTCAGGGCAGGACGGGACTAAATCTGCAATTGGTAGGAAATGATATATGACCATGGTTGTGGCTTGCACAGTGTCCTTCCTTGTCCTCTGACGTGAGTCTAGAAGGGCCTGACATCTGCTTGGCTGCATCACGGCCACACACTGTCCCTGCCTGACGTTGGGGGCTATGAAATAACTTGTGTTCTTTTGGAGAGCCCCATGGCAAGGAATGCCAGGCCAGCTGCTGCGTTCTTTCTCCAGTGACTGCTGGCCAACCTGCTGCTCCTCCCTTGAGTGCCCCATTTCATTTGCGCTCACTCACTAGTTTGCCCTGTCTGCCCAGGACACCCTGCCCCCCTCTTTCCTCAGTCGCCTTTTCGCTGGAGTGGCCAATGCGTAGTATCCGACACCATCTCCTTGGCCTTTGATCCTGCAAATCAGTGGCTGTCTTGTGTGTACAATGACCATAGTATTTATGTCTGGGATGTGAAGGACCCCAAGAAAGTGGGCAAGGTGTATTCAGCTCTCTATCATTCCTCCTGCTTCTGGAGTGTAGAGGTACGTGGGCCAGGTCTGCTGAGACTGACCGTGTTTCCTGGGCTACTATTAGGAGCTGGAGTTCCTCAAGTGTGGAATTTGTTTCCTCCAGCACCCTTGCTCCCCCAGCAGTGCCCCTGGGTCCCTTCATATCTGTTAATTGGCTCTGAGGATGGGAGGGGATTTTAGTGCTGACTCATCTCAGACGTTTTTCAGTATGCCCTGTGCAGTCTGAGCTTTGCCTCTTTGGACATGTTCCTGAACTTGACCAAACCTTAGTTTCTGCAATTGTGAAATGACATACCTGATGCATTTGATTTTTACGAAAAGGAGACAATGAAAGTTGGAGATTTAGAATGCCTAGTACTTACTAGGTGCTTGGTTAATGTATATTCCTTTACTTGTTAAAGACAAGAGCTAATCATTATGACTTGCTTGCTCTGGGAAAAGCCTGGGGCTAAGTCTTGACCAACAAATCCCTCTTGGAGGAAGCACGGCCAGAATGCCCCTTAGAAGTGAGGATGGCAAGTCTTCATCTCACATCCATTGGACATGCTATCAGGAGAGACTGGTTCTTAAGAAAGGACATAATGCTTGTTAAAGTACAGGGGCAGCAAGAGGGAAGAAGACACTTGATAAGATGGATGTCCACAGTGGCTACAGCAATGGGCTCAACATGGACCAACGACTGTGGTGATGACACAAGAGCAGGCAGGGTTTCATTCCGTTGTACAGTTCCGGTCTCTGGTACAAAGGAAAATAAGTTGCCCTATCCTGTGGGGTCGAGGCTATTGTGCCTGCTGTGTATTTTGTCCTAAGGACTTGCAGTGTTGTTCTTTATACAGTGTTGTTGTTATTAGCTGCTTTTCGGTCCATTTTGACTCATAGCGACCCCCATGCATTTCAGAGTAGAACTGTTCCATAGGGTTTTTAAGGCTGTGACCTTTTGGAAGCAGATTTTCAGGCCTACCTTCCTTAGGCACCTCTTGGATTCTGGGTGGGATTTAACTGCCGACTTCCTGGGTGCTAGTCAAACACTACCCAGGGAGTCCTCCCACTGAATAGTGTGAGTGTATTCCCACCTAGGGTGCTCCTCTTCCAGTACTTGTTTGGACGGTATTCTCTTTTGATCCATAGGGTTCCATGGACTCATTTTCAGTAGTACATCATCAGGTCTTTCTTCCCAGTGTGTCCTAGCTTGGATGCTCTGGTGAAGCGTGTCCAGAGTGGCTTGCTCTGGTTATAATCTTAGCTGGTGACACTGCTTACAGCAATCACAGCTATAGACAAATGACAACATGATGAAAAACTGACAGATGGGTGGCAGCCTAGGGAAGGAATGATCAACACAACACAACACAGCCTGAGTGGAAATTGAGCTACGGAGTCTCTGAGAGTCCAGGCTCTTCGTCCTGGCACAGCCTGGGGCAGGGCCTGGAGCCAGGAACTGTGGCTGCTGGGGTGAGGACCCCCAGCTTCCCCACTTGGCATTCCCTCCCCAAACAGAGCTGGCAGCCTGTGGGAATTGTCTTTCCGCTTGCACATGATGGCGCTGACGAGCACAACGCAACCCTGCTGGTGGTTAATGACTGGTGACATTTTGAGGCCGCTGCCCACCTTTGGTTGAGGGAATTTGCCAATGTTCGGAAGTTGTTGGGCTCTAACGAAATGCAACCCCTGCAAGCAAGCATTGAGTCAGTGCATGAGGTGTGGGGCACTCTGACATCCCCGTGTGACCGTGAAAAGCAGGCTGCGGAGCAGTGGTGGCTGCTGAGGCTCCTTTCTCCTGGCAATACTGGCGTGCTGAAATGGCGGGCTGATTTGCCATGGAAAGCAGGGTTTCATGGGAACTTGAGGATTAAGAATCCACATGCCTGCAATCAATATTGTATGTTCATCGTATAATTTACTTTGAAAGGGAGACGACACAGTTCTCCGAATTTTTGGGTGAAGTAAACCACTTTTCCAAAGGAGTAAGTGGATTTCTGTGTTTATAAATCATGCCCACCACTTGGGAGTGCAGGGGAGGATATGGGAGGATGGTAAAGAAGAGCAGCAGGAGAGGACCTGAAGACCTCCTGTTTCCTCAGGGTCAGGGTCAGGGGAAACCAATGTCCCTGGAACACCACTGTCTCTCTGGAATGGTATTAGCACAGCTTGTTATTTGCATACTGTACTGAGTTCATTCTGACTCGCAGCGCCCCTATAGGGAAGAATAAACATGCCCCAATGAGTCTCTGAGACTATAATTCTTTACTCAAATAGAAAGCCTCATCTTTTTTCCATGGAGGAACTGGTGGATTCAGAACTGCTGACCTGGTGGTTAGCAGGCCAACACCGAACCTACTATACCACCAGGACATTTCTGTTTAGCCTAGAGACTTTCAAATGGATAGAACAAGACCCATCCGAACCCTGTTCACTGCTATCAACCCCCCTCTCTGTGAAGTCCCCACTACATTCTGTGAAGTTCACCACTTTCTCCGTGTGTGTGTGTGTGTGTGTGTGTGTGTGTGTGTGTGTGTGAGAGAGAGAGAGAGAGAGAGAGAGAGAGAGTTATAAAAATAGGAACTTTGACCCCTTTTTAGAACTCTTGCAATTCCAGGGCTTGTTCAACAAAGAACGAATCCCCAGTGACTTCAACCTGAATTGTCCCATGTGGTAATACACATTGGGGTTCCAGACACACTGAGCTAATGAGTGAGTGGACACTACTGTGCTTTCTAAACAAACCCTGTGTGACAGGGCTGCACCTGCCTTACTTAATTGAATAACCAGAACCGTTTTCTAAAATAGGTAATATCAACTTAATCTCCCTGCCATCGAGTCACTGCTGATGCATAGCGACCTTGTAGGACAGGGGAGAATTGCCCCCATGAGTTTCTGAGCCTGTAACTCTTGACAGGAGTAGAAAGCCTCATCTTTCCCTCACTGATTGCTGCTGTTTTCGAACTGCTGAGTTTAAGGTTAGGGACACAATGTGTAACCCACTACACCACCAGGAGATGCTTGTGTCAACTTTCTATATACGAAAATGAAGTGTCGCCAGGTCCGATGCCATCTTCATGGTCACTGCTGTATGTGAGTCCAAAGTTGTGGGCCAATACATCTCAAGGAGAATCGCCTGCATATCCAATGACACATCCCCGCACAAAACCCGATTTCCTTTTCTACTGATCAGCCTTGCTTAATGACTTGGCCAAAGTGAGCAAGCATAAATCCTCCCAGCCTCCCTTGCCAGGCACAGTGTGGTTCCCGAGAGCAGTGTTTCTTCTACAATGGGAGTGCTCATGCTTTTGCCACACTGGGCAGATTCTATGAATATTTTGACTTTTTTTAAACTTATTTGATCATAGAGCATGTTTCCCTTTTCCCTTTGTATGAGATGACAAAATTTCACTCACTTCCTAGTCATCCAAGGAAAGAGTAAACTTCCCTGCCCTGCCAACAAAGGGCTTGGCCAATAGAATAAAAGTGGAAGGAGTTGTGTGCCACTCTCGATCAGAGGTTTTAAGAGAAATGGTCCTTTTGTTGCTTACCTATCCTTCAAGAGGAAGGAACCCTGGTAATATAGTGGTTATGTGTTGGGCTCTTAACCTCATGAGTCACATGCAAGTCTTTCAATTTCAAAGCCTGATTGTTCCCCTGCACAAAGCTAACAGAGATAAGCAACAACTGCTTGTAGGCTGGAAAGATTGCCCAAATATAGTGTACTTAGGGGATTTCTTACTGCCAGGAGAAATACAGGCGATGTGGCAGGTGACGGTCCTAGTATCTCTCAGCTGCCAATCAGAGGCAGGTTCTGAGCCTTCAGTCAGGGCCACTGGAGGAAGTGGCTCATGGTGCTGCTGCCATAGTCCATCCCAGGTCAAGCCCTCTGAGGTGCTGGGTAGCAGAGTTTTGGATTGGCACTCAGTGAGGGCTACTTCAAAGCTCCTTCCTTTCTTAAACTTGCTCCTGCAACCACATTCTTTCTGAAGGTCCTTGTCAGTAAGCCGAAATCCCAACCAATTTGCTAAGTCAGGACAAAATGCAAAATTGATGCTACCAAGAGACATTAAACCACCTACAACCTTTTAGACCATGTCAACAGATCACCTGTAGCCTCAACTGCAGAAACATTTCACTAAATCCTCTCTGTTTCTCCACAAAGATTAGGAATGCCCTTCTATCTTTTAAAAACAGATATTGGTCTGGCACCACTTCGGTTCCAGCTGAGGTAATGGATTCACCTGAGCTAAGCTCTAATGAGGATCACTTAATCTTCATTCAAAATATATGTCATGAGGACTGTAGATCATGCAGGGACTGCACAATCCCTCTGTGTCGGCAGCGGCTGCATCACGGCCTGGCCCATTGGGAAGAGAGATGGACCCATGGCAATTATAAGGCAAGATGCTGAGGGTGCTGGGGTGGTCTAGGGATACCGGAAAGGAACTATTGGGCATGGAGGCAATTATGAAGGGTTCTTTTTTCCCATGGACCAAACCCATGCCAGTTGCCATGAAGTTAACTCTGATTCATAGGGACTCCTTTGGGCCAGAGTAGAACGACATTCTGTTGTTTTTTTCTATAACTGATTTTGTTGTTGTTGTTTGAAATGCAGCACCAGGCCTTTCTTCAGAGACACTTCTGGCTGGGCTTGAAGCTCCAACCTATGAGTTAGTAGCCCAGTATGTTAACCAACTGCACCACCCAGGGACTCCTCCATGTGGCTAAAGAATGACTTAAGGACTTCCCCCACAGACCAAAACCAAAACCAAATCCACTGCCATGGGGTTGACCTCATATATGGCACAATAGACTGGCTCTGCGGATTTTCAGAACTGCACATCTTTACTGGAGCAGAAAACCCTCATCTTTCTCCCAAGGAGTAGCTGGTGGGTTTGAACCATTAACTTTGCCATTAGCAGCAGCCCCACTCTTAACCCAATATACCACCAAGAGTGGTTCAATTTGGAAAAATAGTATGTGATCACCTATCTATGAAGGGAAACCCCTCTCATAGAGTGCACTTACACAAATGAGAAAGAAATGAGTCCCCAAATGCCCGTCTTAATCAACAATCTGGGCAAGGGTGTTCTGGGAAGCAGCTTTCAAATGTGGCTGGAGATTATAAAATTAATCAACCTAATCCCTGTTTTAAAGAGCCCTGGTGGTACAATGGCTAAGGACTGGGTGGCTAAACAAAAGACTGGTAGGTTGAACCTACCCATGGGCTCTAAAGGGGAAAAGACCTGACGAGCTGGTCCCATAATGATCTCAGCCTAGGACACCTTTGGGGGCAGTTCTACTCTGTCCTGTAGGGTCACTATGAGCTGACATCAACTTAAAGACACACAGCACGTTTGACTCTACGTCATTTTTTGATAGAGTTTGTGCAGAGCTTTCTGAGTAGAAAACAGACTCAGGGGCATCTGACATCAACCAGCAACAGTCTCTGTCCTTGAGAAAGACTGTGGAAAGGGATGAGGAGGGAGCTTCCAAAAGCGTGTGGAAAAATGATACGAAAAAATAATGGAATTTTGCCATGAGCTTTTTGAAGCTCTCTTCATGAGAGCTAGTCCTCCATGGAGGTTTCTAGAAAAGTGAAACACGAAGGAAGAGGCTGGTAAGTCCCACTGAACAATTCCAGGGGAGATTGGGTCTTGACTCAGAGTACTTGAGCATTCTGGCTTATTCCTCCAAATAGCAAATCAGACTAGACCAGGTTCTGAGACTCAGGGAAGGCAAATAAGACACACCAGGCCCATGATTCAGACTTATGGGGAAAGTCACACTGGAGAGGGAAGGCCTCTTTACCTTGTGTGCCTGACAAGTGTCTCATTTGCCTCATCTAAAACCCAGCCCTGGATAAAAGGCTAACAGTACCAGCTTCAAACTTGTGTTTGAATCTTGTCTCTGTCACTTATTAACTTAGCCACCTTAAATCCCTTCCTCTAGTTTTCCGTCTGTAAATGAGGCACAGTTCCAATCATAGGGCCTTCAGTAAATGGCTATTATTAGTTAGGCATGCACTCCTGTTTTCTAGGCGAGAGTTCTCAGCCAGGTTTTTGTGGGAGCTTGTTCTTCAGGGTATTGTCATAGATGAGTGTGTCACCCAGATTCCTCTCAGGGCCAAGTGACTGATTTCCCCAGCTGCGGAGAGAGCCACTGATAGAAAAGGTCTCAGCTGTCTGGCCCCTATCAGGATTGCCTCAGCTGATGAGAGCTCATCCAAGGTCTGCTCCTTCCCCAAACTAACCTTCATCCAACGACTTGTCAATGTAGGGGTATAAATGGCATAGTGGAGGCATTTGACCCCCCTGTAACTTCACAAAAGGCAATGGAGGAAAATCGAGATAAACAGCCCAAGGCTGATTCCTATGAGACAGAGATCAAAATGCCTCCACCCTCCTTTCTTTTCACAGTTTCTGACACCAACCATCCCTACCATGACACTCTCTTCTTCTCTGCTGGGTTTGATAATCCTTAAGTGGCAATGGCCACACAGAACTCGCAAACAATACTTATGTTTCTGGGGTTAATTGGGGACCTAGCAGGTGACAATTCAGGATCAGAAATGACTGGGGATATAGTTCTTCAGTCAGGACAGTCTCTTCCCAGTGGTGCCCAGAGGCAGAACTTTTTCTGGTCCTTGGCCTCTGCCCTGCAGCTCCTTGACCTCTGCTCTGCTTGGGACCGTGTACAAAGTTCTTTCAGCTCTGCTGATAAGTGCGTTGAGGCAGCCCACTTTGTCTGGAAGCCTTGGCCCAAAGACACTCAGCTTTCTCATTCTGTGTGCTGGCGAGCTCCCTGTTCTGGGGTCTTGGTGCTGCTGCCTGTGCTTCCATGAGCTATTTATCTGCCACTGTTTTTCATTGTCTCCTGATGCATCCAGTGTCAGGGATCTCTGTCTCCTGGACAGAGGTGGTGCTCAGAGTAATAATCCTGGGTCCAAAGAGCACACTCCACTGCTGGCTCTTCTTTCTCGGTGCTCTAGAACCTCCACTTTCTGTTTCTGAGTTAACTCACCCAGGATGACCAAACCGACCAATCCCCACATTAGGGGTCTACAGGTCTTATTTGAATGGTCTCACCTCTTCGAGGATGCCATGCACCTTACTGATATTATTAGCATGCTATCTACTCTGTGGCATAGTTCCACCCTGTCATTGGTAGGAGTTACAAAGACTATAGCTAGAGGAGAACTAGTAAGCAATTCACTGCAACGTATTAGGCTACAAAGTCCCAGGCTACTGGTCACCACTTGGCCAGGTCCCAGTTACAGAGCTCCCAGTGATGGCTCCTTTTGCATATCAATGTGGCCAGGCTATGGTGCCCAGTTTTTTGGTCAAACAAGCATTCATCTATTTGCTCTTGTTTTTTAAACATTTTATTAGGGGCTCATACAACTCTTATCACAATCCGTACATATACATACATCAATTGTATAAAGCACATCTGTACATTCTTTGCCCTAATCACTCTCAAAGCATTTGCTCTTCACATAAGCCCTCTGCATCAGGTCCTCTTTTTTTGTCCCCTCCCTCCCCGCTCCCCCCTCCCTCATGAGCCCTTGATAATCCACAGATTGTTATTTTGTCATCTCTTGCCCTTTCCGGAGTCTCCCTTCCCCCTTCTCTGCCGTCCATCTCCCAGGGAGGAGGTCACATATGGATCCTTGTAATCAGTTCCCCCATTCCAACCCACTCACCCTCCACTCTCCCAGTATCACCCCTCACACCCCTTGTCCTGAAGGTATCGTCCACCCTGGATTCCTTGTGCCTCCAGCTCCCATATGCACCAGTGTACAGCCTCTGCCCTATCCAGTCCTGCAAGGTAGAATTTGGATCCTGGTAGTTGGGGGGAGGAAGCATCCAGGATCTGGGGGAAAGCTGTGTTCTTCATCGGTACTACATCGCACCCTGACTGACCCATCTCCTCTCCTAAAGCCCTCTATGAGGGGATCTCCAGTGGTCGACATTTGGGCCTCTGGTCTCCACTCTGCACTTCCCCCTTCATTCTCTATGGTATATATATATACCCATATACACACAGATATATATATATATATATATATATATATATATATTCTTTTATTTTTGCATGATGCCTTATACATGGTCCCTTTGGCACCTCGTGATCGCACCGGCTGGTGTGCTTCTTCCAGGTGGGCTTTATTGCTTCTGAGCTAGATGGCCGCTTGTTCACCTCATCTATTTGCTCTTATGAAGGAGTGGGTCTCAAGCAAAATAGAATACCTTCCATAATGTGGGAAGGGGTAAACCTATCAGCCAAAGGCCTTCAGCGCAGAAAGGGAGTTTCCCTAGGGTGTGTTCTGACCATTCTTATTCTTGTCTTTTCCCATCACCTAACCTATCGATTTTAGGATGAACATCTACAGAGCTCTTTAGGCTGTTGCCTGACCTCTGAATTTGGAACTTGCCATTCCCCTATGTGAGCCAATTCCTAGAAATAAGCCTCACTCTCTGGGGCACTGGTGTCATAGTGGGTGGCCCATTGGGCATCCAACAGCTAGGACATCAGTTTGAAAACACCAAGGGCTCCTTGAGGGAAAGATGAAGCTTCATAATCTCCTGAAGAGTTACAGTCTCCAACGCCCAAAAGGTCAGTTCTATACTGTTTTACACAGTCACTTTGAGTCCACCTTGATGGCAATGAGTGGCCGGTGCAGTGGTTAACCATAGGAGCCCTGGTGGATATATCGATATCTCCAGTTACAGCTATATAACTGGTTTGGTTTCTCTAGGGAACACTGACTATGACACTCTCCATAGGCAGGGCTGAGACCTCTGTTGAGATTTCCCTCTTGTACCCTTCCTGGATTCCCCCCACAGGTGCTTATTCCCTGCGCATTCCTCAATAAATGTCAGGAATCCAGAGCTAATTCCATCACAGTGTCTCCTTCTTGCAGGGAGTCTGAATGGCTTCCGGGGAGTATGAACTGCAGTCTCCATCCAACTTCCTCCTTCTATTTCTATGATCTGGATCTTATTTGGGGCTCATTTGGTTGTAAACAGGCAAAGAGACCAATACTTGGTAGAGAGAATCCTAGGAAAATGGAAAGGTGGGGAGAACAAGAGGACAGCTGGCTCTGTCGACCGTTCCTTACCACCACTGGCATGTTCCTGTGTTCTTTGTGTCTGTCTCTCAGGGCACATGCTGTAATCTCGCAACATAGACCGCCTCCTCCACGTGACAGGACATGTGCTTCTGAATTATGCTTCTTAGATGCCAGGCCACTTGCAAAAGCGGGACTTTCTTTTTCGTTTTTTGGTTGGAAATGCTTCAGAAAAAACATCTAGTTGACCCATCTTATGTCAGTGTCTCCACTGGGCCAATGAAAACAGCCTTGTGACCGTATTGAAATGTGGTGTCTTCCCCAGGGAACTGATATTTCAGCCAGTGAGGTAGTTCACAGGGACAGATAAGAAAGGGGGTTGGGACAGATTAAAATAATAATAATGTCTATTTGCAAAGAATAGGGCCTTATTATTTTTCGGATGCCCCCATCTGAACACCCTACCACTGAATATAGGCAGGAGGTAGGGCCCACCTGTCACTCAAGCAGCTAAAAATGTACAGCACTTGCTGTAGTAGCTGCTAATGTGCCCATGTATTAGCACTTGGCACCCACCACTCCCATAAATGCCAATGGTCTCACAGGAAGCACATGTAACTCCCCACACAGGGAACAGTCATTGAGCAGACAAGGAAGTTGACATCCTCCAGGACCTAATGCCACTTTAACCAATGACACATGAGGATAGGTGGAGCCACACTCCAGTTCCCTCAGCCGTTGGGTGGGACAACTACAAGAGGATTTATACTGTCTCTGGGAACCTACTCAATGACATTTCTTTATCGGCCCCCTCCTTTGCTCTATCAGTATTACCCTTCTCTACTGGTCCTTCCTGGAGGCACCTCCCAGGGAAACAATAGTCTAGCTGCCATTCCAATTCTAGTGGATTCCAATGCTTGGTGATCGCATTCATGTGAGTCAATCAGAACTGTGCTTTCTGCAGATTCTTTCTCTCCCCTTTTTAAGAGTAGTTTTAAGGACACTGTGAAAGCTTCCCACCATCCAGTTCCAGAACATTTTCATCGACCCTGCAGCCATTAAGCAGTCATTCCCCATTGCCCCTCCCACCCCACCCTGGGAAACCACCAATCTACTCTATGGCTCTACGGGATTTACCTGTCCAGCATTTTTCCTCTAAATGGACTCACAATACATGGCATTTGGTGTTTGGCATCTTTCACTTCATGTCTTGCGTTCACCTGTGTTACAGAGTCTGTCCGAATCAAAGGCCTTAGTTTTCTTGTGGCAGACTATATGTATACCCCACTCTGTGTAGATCATATTTTCTCTATTCTTCTACTGATGGGTATTGTTGGCTTATTGTTTACCTTTTGCCCATAGTGATTAGTGCAGCATCCATCTGGGTACTCGTCTTTCATTCTTTTAGATATGCACTTGGGAATGGACTCCCTGGATCAGCTGGCAAGGGTTCATGACCAAGTGGGTTATGTTGGGCTGCTAACCGTAAGGTCAGCATTTTGGACCCTTTAGCTACTGCGAGATAGAAATGCTCTCATAATGATCCACAGCCCCCCCATACCCACCAGCCGCAGTTCTACTCTGTCCTTTCGGGTTGCTGTGAGTCAGAATCGACTCGATGGCAGTGGTAGTGATGAAGCCAGCGACTTGAGAGTGGAACCAGGGACCGTGGAGAATTCTGGCAGTAGCCATGGTGTCCTCACTACCCAGATGCCAGCAGCCACCAGTGAACAAAGGAGGCACAAGCAAGGTTCTCGTTGACTTCATGCTTGCTGGCGACCTGGCTGCCCCTGCTTCCTCAAATGCCATTTCCTCAGCTTTACTGGCAACGGGGTGTACTCCCTATTATCATGTCACCAACTCTTTCAATGGTCCACCTAGCCAGGTGTGATTCCAGACACTCACTGTGCAGCCACCATCAGCGAAGGTGGCTGCCCACCTCATTTGTACACATGCAAAGAATGTGATCATTCTTGGCACTGGTGTCCTTAGTCATCCTGGTTGGTATATTTACATCCTTGGGGAGCTGGGTCAGTGAGCAAGCGCTTCTCAAGGTGCCCATATGATCTGTTTACTGAGAGTGCCAGCCCAAGGATCTGACTTGCCACCCACAGTGAACGCACCTCTGAGGCAAAGGGGAAGGCTTCTTTCTAACTGGGAGACCAGCAGGTCTTCTGCAGACATCACTCCCCTGCAGCACTCTGATCCAAGACCTTTCATATTCCAAAGAGCAGCATTAAGATTCCCATCTGCCACCCAGTCAGACTCACATGTGCGAATTCTCTTTTCAGAGCAAGACAGCCAATGCAGTGAGCTGGGTAAAGGGGCAGTCTCACTCTGAGGAGACTCAGCCAGGAGTGTAGGGACAGGGAGTGAAATGTGCAGCTTCCAGCTGCCACCCAAGCCTCCTTAGTGCAGTGGCATGAGAGCAAAGAGATAGTCCTTTGTGACTCTTTGACCTCCTTCCTGGCCTTGGTGGAATTAACACTGCTCAGTGTCAGTCTCTTCTGAATATATGGAAAAGATAGCTCAGAAAAGAATAGAGTTAAATAAGAGCAGGACAGAGTAAGGTGGCTTCATGGTGTTGCATTTGTGTGTCTCAGAGCCCATCCTGGCTCACAGTGACCCTCTGTGACAGAGAAGAACTGTTCCACAGATTTTTCTAGGCAGAATTTTAAGGAAATGTACCTAGCAGCACAGTGGTTGCATGTGCGGCTGTAACAGAGAGACTGGCAGTTTGAACTCGCTGATCCCCATCGAGAGAGTGAAGACGTGACTGCCTGCTCCCATGAAGACTCCTATCCTGTTGTTGTCTGTCCATTTGTGGTGCTGTGGTGAGTTGTGTGTTACTGTGATGCTGGAAGCCACGTGACTGGTATTTCAAATGCCAGCAGGGTTACCCGAAGTGAAGAGGTGTCAGGGAAACTTCCAGGCTAAGAACAGAATACAAAGAAGGGTCCCACTGCCCACTTCAGAGGAAGTAGCCGCTGAAAACCCTAACACTATAGCACAGTGTGCCTTTCCTTCCCGTCACAGGGAGTCAGAATCGCCTCAATGGCACATAACAACCAACAACACCTTTGAGGAGGGAAATCTCCTTCAGTAGGGCTGGGTGAGTTTAAACTGGGTGGCTTCTTGGTTAGCACTTGAGCTCTGAATCATCTCACCACCAGGCTACCATCTTCATGATGCAGGCAAATAAAACCATCTTGGTCCTGCTCGGTATTGCCAGCGTCATCATGCTCTTTCTCCCATAAGCACATGTCTGGTGGTTGGACCACAGCAAACCCGGTTGACACTCTTTCCTCATCACCCTGTGTGTGTCAGAGTAGAAGTGAACCATGAAGTTTTCTTTGATTAAAAACATTTTTATTGTGATTTGGGTGAAGGTTAAAGAGCAGCTCAGCTGTCCATTGAGCAATGCATACACATTTTGTTTCATTGTCATTGACAGCAATTCCCACAATGTACCATCACTTCCCCCACATCTTCTTGTTTCTTGTCTCCAAGCTGCCTTCATTCTCAACTTTTTTGAACTTCGTTCTTGGGGGATTGCTGTCTTTTGATCTCATGTAATCTATTATTCTACGGTATTTGTATGTCTCTAATGTCATTGTTCCCATTATAGGCCTGTCTATTGTTTGGTTGAACATCGAGCCATGATGAGTTCAGTTCCAGACCTGCATGGTAACTAAGCACCATAGTCTTGCAATTTCACCAGCCTTTATCCAAACAGTAAGCTTGGTGTTTTATCATGATTTTGAGTTTTGCCCCACATTTCCCTTCTAGTCTAATCAAGCCCTTCTAATGTGATCTCTTTCATAGCAGTCGATAGTGGGAGCTAGGCACCATCTAGTTCTTCTGGTCTCCAGTGGTGGAGGGTGATCGTTGCTTGAGTCACTAGTCATTAATTCATTGTGCTCAATCAGTTCTCCTCTTCTGCTGTCCTCTGGATGGGGAGAGACCAACTGTTGCCCCTTTCCTGATTGCTCAGGAACTTTGAAAATCCCAGAGACGATGGTCCTGATCCCCCAGGTTCAACAACTCATTCCCTCACAGTTTTTGCATCTGTCTCAGAGATTTTTTCCACCCCCACCCAGTTTTATGACATTGGTCCCTGTATGCTCCACCATATACCTGGATCTATTTAACAACCAAGGCCAATACATTCTATAAACTTTTCAATGGCCGAGGAATCTGAAGAAGATTGCCAGGCTTCTCTTTCACAGCTCCTCTAAGTGAGTTGGGAATGACAACTTTTCCCTTAATAGCAGAGCTCATTAACTGTTTACACCCCTAGATACTCCTTACTCTTAGAAAACTCACTGCCATCGAATCCATGCTGACTCACAGCCAACTTATAGGGCAGAGTAGAACTGCCCCTGTAAGTTTGCCCCTGTGAGTGTCTTAAACTCGAACTCTTTATGGGAGCAGAATGCCTTCTCTTTCTCCCACAAAGCAGCTGGTAGTTTCAAACTGCTGATATAGCAATTAGCAGCCCAACCTGTAGCCACTAGACCACAAAGGCTCTTTTTCTTCTTAGCAAAGAGAGGGAAAATAAGCAAACGGAACATTCCCCTGGTGCTTCCCGTGGATGCTGTGATGGGAGCTGGATCCTGAAGGCCCGGATTGGCAGAAGCTCCATTTACACAGGAACACATGCCTCCCTTGTTAGTATTTGCATTGGGCAAGCAATTTCCTGCGCTGACATTTTGCATCTAGTTAAATGCCAGCAACTCCAGAGAGACATAGCTTTTACCTGTGGCTCTGCCCTTCTGGACAAGCCTTTGGTGCTCGAGGGGGCTACTTTCAGTCTATGATCTTACATGTCCTTTTGGATCCCTTCGTCTCTTGTTTTTGTTTTGATTAACACAAACTGGATGAACAGCTTCAGGCTTAATATAATCGCTGCTGAATATTTCATTGGGAAATGTTCTTAAGAAGGCAGTTGGCATCCATGATCTAAGTGTATGCATAGAGATTTCTTTTCAGATGGTAAAGTGGCTTTGAATAATTATTGTTATTATTAGTGAATTAAAGACAAATGTGCCTCAAAATGTGAACATCAGGTGTGTGTGTGTGTGTGTGTGTGTGTGTGTGTGCATGTTTTAAAGAGCACATGGCTTGGTGATAGAGAGGGCGAAGCACTGGTGAGGAGCACATGACAGTGTTCAGAGAGATGACAAAGGGTAGTGATGAAACAAAACAGATTCCAACCTCACATCCTCTGCTCCCTGCCTCCGCGGGAAGTCGCAATAAGGAGCAGAAAAGCCAAGGGCATTTACTGCCCTCTCACAGCTGACAAGCGCCCCAGAAGGCACGGGGTTTTAATGCCAAGGCTTTGCTGCTGTGAGGCAGGGAGGGGGGCTTGCCATAGTTTCCACACGCTGACATCACAAACATACCGCAAGTGGGTGCCTTTAACACACCAAAGTCAATGTTCTCACAGCACCGGAGGCTGACAGCATCATGCCAGTGCACCAGCTTGATGGGCAGGCTCTCTTTGTCCATCCCTGGGGGCTGAGGGCTCGTGGGCGGTATTCTTGTTTTGACTTCAAAAACCTCCATGGTTGGTGGTCCTTGGAGCTCTCTGCCTTCTTCCCTTGGAGTTGGTTTGCTTCAGTGTTGAATTGAATCCTTTTGTATCAGCCAAGTGATTGGTGTAAGGTACAGCCTCTTTAATGTCACAAAGAAAATCTCTGCCCAGGTGGGATTACATCCACAGTAAAAAATCCCACTCCTGTAGAGCTCACTCCAGCTCATCATGGCCCTCTCCAGGGGGGTTCCATGGCTGGGCATCTTTATGGAAGCACACAGCCACAGTTTTTCTCCAGAGAAACAGCTAGTGGGTTCTGAACTACCGACTTTGTTGTGAATAGCCCCCTTCTTAACATGTGCGCCAGAAGCCCTGCTCTGCGGTTTGATGAGCAGCCCTTCTGGCCATTGCTAAGGGCTACATGACAAAGCCATTTGGTACAAGCAACGTTGTCATCAGCAAAGAATGAGTTTAGCTGGCCTCAGTAGGATGCTCAGCAGGGAAGTGATAAACTGCTGGGCTTGGGTTTTATGAAGGAGAACCATGGGAGCTGAGATGTGCAGTCTCTTGATTTGAACCCAGACACTCTATCTCCCAGCCTGAACTCTCACCATCACACTCAACTTTTGGGGGGTCAAATGTTTGACTCACCTGGGAGATGTGCAGGTGAAAGCGTGCCCCAGAAACATCTCCCTCCCATCCCTGTCATCTCCGAGAGTTCTCCAGATAAGGATTGGTGGTTCATGTGAAGGGACAGATTGTAGCATTTCCCTTGCACTCCTCAAAGGCAAGAAAATGACCCACAGCACCTCGAGTTGCCAGCAGTGTCAAAGGGGATGTGCTTCTTGAGACTCAAGCTGAGTCCCCAGGAGACGAGCTCTCAACTATGGAATTAGCGCTTTTGAAAAGGGGCAAATCTTCCAGCAGTTCTCTCTTCAGAGGCCTGGCTGTACGCTCTGCAGACTTGTGGGCACGCTCACTCTGGTCAACCCAAATTCTTGGGAGAGGCTGATCTGTCCCTAGAAAACTGGCCACATGCAAAAGCATAGAGACCAATATCTGCCTCCTGCTGGAAGGATATGGAAGGAGAAGGGTGGCTGGAGTCCTCTGGGAGGGAAGTTGAGAGCCAGGAGAGGCAGCAAAGCCACAGTTCCAGCAGGTGGTGTCCTAAGGCTAAGGGAGCTTCCCAAGGATCAAGTGAGTCCTGGAGGTGTCTGCAGCCCATCTTGCTGAGGGCCTCCATTTATTTCAAATATCTATGGATAATGGGAAGGGCCCCCAAGGCCCGCTGGCTGACCTCATATGATACACCGTGAACTATCCACCTTGGCATCCTCCAAAGTCTCTGAAAGCTGCAGCCCCTCCCACCCACTGGCAGCCTTCTTGGACAGGATTTCCTCAACACTGCTGCAACCATGGGCTCACACACAAGGACCATTGTGAGGACGGTGCAGGACCAGGTGGTGCTTCAATCTCTTGTGTGTACTTTTGCTATGATTCAGGAGCTCACTCAATGGTATCTAACAAGTTATTGTGAGATGACATGAGAGGACTTCGTGGAGGCCCTTCCAAGAGAGGGTTGGAACATAGCATGGTAAGAGGCCTGGTCAGGAATGTGCTCATTGTTTCCATCCCCTTCTCCCGGAAGCCACTGCTCTAGGGAGGAAAGGCAGGCCCAGAGACAGGGAAGGGCTAGGGAAGAGGGAGCGATAGGAGAGCAATAGAAAAGACAAGTTACTCTCCCTCATTCCCAGTATAGCTCCTCAAACCTCAGGTAAAGCCTCTGATTCTGAGGCTTATAATAGGATCAGACTGAACATTTAATCCCTCAAGCTGCCTGGAAAGTGTGGGAGCTGATGAAGATGGCAAGAGGTGAAGAAGGAAGGAATCTACTGGTTACAGATGTGAAAGCATCTGTTAGTGAAGCCTTCTCAGTTTCTTATTGCCTTATCAATGTCATCAGTCCACTTAATGTACTCACTTTCCAAATGCCTATGAACCAATTGTACATACCTTGAGTTCTTTCTAGGAGGCAATATTAATATTCTCATTTCCGAGTTGAGGCCACAGAAGTTTGGACAACTTCTGGTTGTTGTTGTTGCTGGCAGGTGCTCATCAAGTTGGTTCCAACTCATAGCAACCCCTGTGCATACCGGAAGGGAGCATGGCCCCGTCCTGTGTCCTCCTCTCTGGAGGGCACTTGCCTCAAATCTTTAAATTCAAAGCTTCATGTTTTGTCAAATGAAATCATTTCTTCAGTCAATCTCAGAAATCTTTATGTAAAAACGTTGGAAACGCCTTTCACTCAAGGTCTAGGGAGGCTGAGTAAGGTGGGAGGGGCTCCGGGACAGATGGTGGGAATCACTCCTGCAGATGGGTGGTAGGTTGGCGAGGCCAGTCTCACTTGCCTCCCTGGTGACTGACCTCAACCAGCAATGGGCAGCTGGACACATGGCATGAAGTGACCTCTGGTCTTCGTGGTGGTGGATGCCAGTAGACCGTCAGGTATGGGAGACCCATGAGAAAATAGGTTACTTTTCTCTTTCTCTCCGAGTTTCTCTGCGATCTCTTTATGCTGCCTGAGCCCGCATGCATACTGACAAAGGCAGACACGTGCACACACATGGCAAAGTAAATAGAGACGCCCACATTCACAGACGTATCCATCCACGTGCAAATAGGCACATATGTGCACATGCATGCCAAAGCAGACACAGACATCCATGAATGCACATGTATTCGTGCAAACTGATTTTCATGGGGAAAAAGATTAGATCTATCACTGTCAAGTCCACTCCAACTCAAAGCAACTGTAGAGCACAGAGGAGAACTGCCTCATTGGGTTTCCAAAGCTGTCATCTTGTCAGACACAGTCAGCCACCACTTTCTCCTGCAGAGCAGCTGGGGTTTTCCAACTGCCGAACTTTCACTTAGCAGCTGAGCACTTGCTGATTTTCATAGGACTCTGGAAATCAGTTTCATTGCCTGCTAGTCACACCTCCTCTGTGAGTTAGCACAGCCTGGTAAGCTTGGAAGGAGAAAAATCTTCCTTCCCGAGGTAGTTGAGTGGTTTTCCCCTGAGGAAATGGTTCAGAAAAAGATTTCCTTCAAGAAATCAGAACACTCTTGAAGATAAATTTCCTGCCAAAACATTTGTTTGCTTGACAACGAGACAAGTGAAGCAGCCCCTGACTTCCCCCTTGGGTCCTCTTTCTCATCATGACTGCTCTGCTCAGCTACAAGGCTCCAGGTCCTGGGATCAAGGGTGCCCTTCTATCTGGAACCTCACAGGGCTCCACTGTGAGTCAGGGAAAGACCTGGAAACTTGAGCATCCTGAAACGGGGCCTGCATAGCAATATCATCTGTCATCAGGCTCATCGTTTCTCTCATTTTTTGTAAGATCATTGAGCCCTTGGAGCCCTGAGAAGTTCTCTCAGAGGAAGCCATCCTCCTCCCATGAATCCAAGAGGGACTGCTTAAAGATTGTTGTCTTGTACTTACAGGAATACCAGCAACCAATTGCCATTGAGTCAACTCGGACTCATGGAGAGCCCAAGTGTGTTAGAGAAGTCCAGTCCCTAGAATTTTCCATGGCTGGGGTGGTTTTTTTTTCCAGAGGCATATCACCAGGCCCTTCTTGGAAGGCACCTCTGGGCGAACTCAAACCTTTAACCCGTAGTTCGCAGCCTAGCTCATGAACAATACCATCCAAGGACGGTACAGTTCCTTGCAAATGGTCACCTGCAGTAGATGAACCAAGGTCAAGTAACTGCCTGAGAAACATCAACCAGAGGAAAGCAGAGTGAACCCCAGGGTTCTTGGGAAGAGGGCCAGAGAGAGAAAAAGGAGAAAACAGTTTTCTCGGGACATCAGAAAGGAGAGGACTCCACTTTGTGGATGCCATAGAACAATCCCAAGCCAAGCATGGGTGAGAAACAGACCCCACCCAAACCCAGCGGGCTGGATTCTGTCGCCAAGTGTTGAACACCAGACATGGATATGACAGAGCCGCTAGTCGTCCGTGGAAAGAAACTGCCCATTGTCTGGTAGTTTTGCAGCATTTGAACAACCAGGCCTCTGCTGCCTCTTCTGGCCTGAAATATAATTGCAGCCATAACCGCCCAGCGGTTCAATGGGTAGAACTCCCTGGGGAGGGCTAACTACCCAAATCATTTGGGAGATCATTTTAGGATTGTCCAGGAGATCTTTGGCTGTGTCTATTATATGAACGATGGTGTCTTTTTTTTTTTAAAAAAAGAAACTTTTTATTGTAAGGTGGGTTAAGATTTACAGAGAAAATCAGCTTTGCACGTAACAATTTATACACTTTTTGTTATGTGACATTGATGACAATCTCCTGCAATGTAATATCACTCATGCCATTGAAACTCTGCTTTCTGTTTTCATTCACCCTTCTCCCCTAACCTTGCCTGCCTTTTGAATTTGGCCTTGGGCAAATACTGCCTATTTGCTTTTGAATGGTTGATGGTTCTGAGGAATGTGTGCTCCTCAGTGCTATGATTCATTTTGGTGTAGTTGTTCTTATCAGGTGCCATTGAGCCAGTTGCAACCCACATTGACCCTATGTCAAACAGAAAGAAACACTACCTAGCCCTGAATTATTCTCCTAATTGTTCCCAAGCTTGAGCCCCTTGTTTCAGTCACTGTCAATCCATCTCCTTAAGGGGCTTCCTCTCTTTCACTGTCCCTCTACTTCACCTGGCATGATGTCCTTCTCCAGGGACTAGTCTCTCTTAATAACATGACCAAAGTATGTGAGAGGAAGTCTCACCATCCTTGCCTTTAAGGAGCCCTCTGACCATACTTCTTCTAAGACAGATCTGTTTGTTCCCTTGGCAGTCCATGTTACTTTCAATATTCTTCACCAGCACCACAATTCAAACATATCAATTCTTCTTCAGCCTTCCTTATTCAATGTCTGACTTTCACATACTTATGAAGCAATTTAAATTACTATGGCTTGGGTAAGGTGCACCTTAGTCCTCAAAGTAACATCCTTGCTTTTTAGCACTCTACAGACGTATTGTGCACCAAATGTATCCATATGCAATGCGTCATTTGATCTCATGATTGCAGCTTCCAAGAGCATTGATTATAGACCTCATCAAGACAAAAATCCGTGACAACTTCAACAAATAACAACAAATAAAACAACAACAAACTTCTCTATTTATCATGGTACCTATTGATCAAGTTGTGAGCATGTGTGTCTTCTTGACATTGAGTTGTAATCCATACTGAGGGCTGCAATCTTTGATTCTCATAAGGTTCACTTTATACACCTGTTTATTTTTCAGGGGGTTGAATTCAGTTCCAGACCTGAAGGGTGATGAAGGACCATAGTAGTGGGGATCTCACTAGTCTATCTAACCAATAAACCTCATCTTTTATCATTATTATTATTACTATTGGTAGTAGTAGTATGACTTTCAGTTTTCTTACACATTACTCCCCACTCTATCTAGCATCATGTACCATGATCCCTTTCAGAGCAGCTGTTTGTGATAGGCAGGCACCATTTAGTTCTTCTGACCTTAGCATCATAGAGGCTGAGGTACGCATAGTCCATTACTGATTTGGACTAATTGTTGCCAGGCATCTTGATTTTCTTCACTGTTATTTGCTCCAGACAGGGTGCAATAGTTTATTGTGCCAGCCTGGCCGATAAACACAAGTAGGATTAATCGAAGGGCAGAGGGATAAATGGCTTCGTGAGCCTCGCCGTGCTTGTTCTGTGCCTCAATTGAAAGGGGTACACTGCCTGTGGGATGCCTAGTTTGTGGACTGTGTCGCTGTAAGTTGAGGTCCATTTAATCCCACAGGATTGGAATGTTCGTCTCTGGAGCTGGGGACCGACAGTTGGTGACAGTTGGTGACTTGCCTTGCTGTTTGCTGCCTGGGTATATATAGCCCAACTCTCTCTACAGAAAGGGACTGGCAACTGGCGGCTCTCAAGCCTTAAAGGACTGCTAGTGTCTCACGGTTTTATAATTTAACTGTTAGTTTCTTGTGTTATCTATCTGTATATAATTTAGTGGTTCATTTCTTGTATTGAATATCTAGCTTTATAAATATATTTATATATAATTACTAGCAATATGGTTTGTCTTTCTAGAGAACCCTGTCCAACACATAGGGTGAGACCAAGAACCGACTTTTAGTTTGCTACTCACTAGCTTTTGAAGACCCCAGTCACTTCCCTGATGGATACAGAACATTGTCTTTGTGAGATAGTTTGTACCAATTGACCTTGGGGTCTCTCAGAGCTATGTTCCTGATCCCCGATATTTAGGACACGCTCCCTCAAGGGGTTTTGTTCTAGCTAAGACATTTTCATAACTATGCCTCCTGGATGCACTATTATATTCATGGTCATATTTGTAGTATATGCTAATATGTATATAGAACTATTCTCTGGCAAACCTATATTTATTCACGGGGCTAGTCCCATTCTCCTTCCCACAACTGCTCAGATTTTGTGGTTTTTCTATCTATCTATTTATCTCTCTAGCTATCCTTGTATGTTATTGTTATTATTGGAGTATTTATCTCTATTGCCTTTAATGCTTGTAGTCTACTAAGAAAGGATAGTGTTTTGATGTTCCAAATGTTTCCCCATTTTCTGGGTTACATGACACAAACCAATAGAAGAAGAGAAAAGAAAAAAATTTAACCCAAGTAATAACACCAACAATAAAACCAATTTAATCTTTTGGTTAAGAATTAGTCAGACTTTCCCACTCCTTGGCTAACCCTTGAAAGAAAACGAATGAGATAAAAGACCATAGGGAGGAAGAAAGGAGAGTGGGAGGCAAGGGAATAAAGAAAGAAGGTGGCAGGGTTGTGTGAACAATTAATGTGGACCTTCTTTGATGTGTATTAAAAATAATATTGACTGGTTTTTTCAATACTCACCAAAAATTATTTATATCAATCAAGAAAACCTCACTACCCTGGAATCAATTCTGACATATAGCAACCCTTTGGACAGAGTATAGAACTGCCCCTGTGGGTTTCCAAGGCTGTAAATCTTTACAGGAGTAGAAAATCTCATCTTTCTCTTGTGGAGTGGGGGTGGGGGGAGTTTCGAACTTCTGATCTTGCCGTTAGAAGTCCAACTCATAATCTACCTCACCAACAGGGCTCCTCCTTTCATCATTAATCTAGACTGTTTGACCTTCTTGGCTTACTGGGTTTGGTTTTCTCGCTTTGGAAGACATGGTACCAAAATACACACCATTTCCTAGCCCCCCCAAAAAATCAAAAGTAAGCAAAACAAAACCGGAAAAACTAGCAACCCAATCCAAACCAACTAACCTATTTAGCCATATAGATAAAGTATACTTGTAGCCAACCTCTGTGTTGGGGGCAATAGGGATAGATGGGGACTGTGGTTAACAGGCACGTGTCAGCTCATCCACAGGGGACATTCAAATTCTAGCTCCAGACTGTTGTTGCCTTGGGGAAATGCAAGGATTTTAAGGCCTGATTTTCTGTTTGTAACTGAGATGCTGAGAATATAAAATTCGATGTGAAATCGTCAACTTTTCAAATATTGGATCACATTAGTTAAAACCACTTTTCAGGCTGCTCATCATCATACTAGCACATCATTAGGCTAAAATCATATCAAAGACGTCTGGTTTGTCCCCTGTGCCCTTTAAGGACAACTGAAACATAAGGAAGGGAATGGGACATTCATTCTTCCTCTAGACCCTCACCCTTTGCCTCCATCGGCTGGCGTTCATAGAAGAGGCAGACGGTTTTGTTCAACTTCAGCATAATCAGAGTCCTGAGAGTTAAACACAATACATATATCATTTCATACTAGTCATTTTAATATTAGCCCAAACAAAACCAACAAAAACCCAACCCGTTGCTGTTATGTTGGTTCTGGCTCCCGAGGACCCCCTGGGTGCCAGGGAGAAACTACAAATCACAGGATTCTCAAGCCTGTGGGCTTCTAGAAGCAGGCCATTAGTTATTTCTTCTGAGGGGTGCAACTGCCCACCTCTTGATACGTTGAGTCCTTAACCATTTGTGCCACCCAGGGTCTCCCAGTCTTCGTATGTGACCCCCAAATTCCTTGACAGGCTACCTATAGGAAGGTAGAGTCTATGTCCTTTCCCCTTAAATTGGGATGTTTCATGACCTCTGTGACCAATAGATTATGGAGAAGATGACACTGTGACATCTAGTTTGGGCAACCCCCTTTCCTCCCCCAAAGTGCTTCACGGCTTCTGAAAAATCCCTTCAAAGACTTCTTCTTGAGTGCTCACCCTTAGAATGTCTAGCCTCCACGTGCTACCTCTCAGGACACTTCTCAGCACCCGAACACTATGCTGAAAGAAGCCTGAGCCACCTGGAAAGGCCACGTGGAGACACTCCAACCAACAACCTAGCTAAGCACCCAGCTAACGGCCAGCTTCAGCTGCCAGCCCTCTGAGTGCACGTGTAGGCACTGGAGTCACCAGAGGCCCCTGCCCCAGCTCCCATGTGACTGCCAACTCATGGGAGACTCCAAGCACGACCCAGTGGCCTCCCAGCAACCACACGATGATGGTCCTTGTTTGAAGCCACTGCGTTTGGGGAGGAGGCGTTTCTTGCCCAGCCACTGGGATGAGAACCTGCATCTCAACAACATGCAGGTGGGTGAGGGGGCCGTCTCTCGAGCAAGGCAGCCTCCCTTCTTGTCAACTCCTGGGGATTTTTGTTGTTCTTGCCACTGCTGCCCCAATTCCCCAGGAGCTAGAGGAAGGCAGGCAGCAGGCCTCATGTGGCCAGGAGGCAGGAGCCTTTGTGGGATGCAGTTACAATGGGAGAGATAACCTTAAAGGCAGGAGCCTGACTTTACCTTTGCCTCCTGAACATTTGGGATGCAGAACACCTGTCAAATCCCATCTTCTGTCCAACCCTGATCATACGTCTGTCTTATGTTTGCACACAGGACGCAGACTTGTGAACACCCAAAGAACAGGGTCTGGCGCCAAGAAACCAGCGCCACAAGGAACTGATGTTTCTCCAGCAATGGGGAGGGGTGGGATGAGAGGAAGAAAGGAGTACAAATCACTGGATCAAAACAAGGTGGGGAAAGGAAGGAGGAAAGGGAGAGAGTGAAGGAGGGAGACTGGGAGGCTGAAGGGAAAAGGCAGGGAAGTAAAGGAGAAAGGTGGGGGTGGGGAGAGAGGAGCGATGAAGAAATGGAGGAGTGCGGGAGGGAAGATGGAAGGTGAAGGCAGGCAGGAAGACGTGAGCAAAGGGAGGGAAGGAAGAAAAGAGAAAGAGAAGGGCAAGAAGAAGAAAGGAAGGTAGGGAAGAAAGGAAGAAAACGAGAAACCTAATGTCAATGGCACCCTCTATGTTTTTATTTCCTGTTTTTCTGAGGTAGCCTCTTCAGCAGAAGCAAATGGGCTGTATCGCCTCAAACTCCACCTAGGTAGAAAGCACGGGTTTCATTTCGCCAGGGCCTGTGTAAATGTTTGAACTGAGCAGCATTAACACTGAGACAGTGATTACCCCACGTGGCTGTTGCGCTCTGATGATGCCAAGGCAACGGGAAAGGGGGCTCATTATTTCTCCAGGTGACAAAAAATTGTATTTTGACATTTCACCCTGAATGTGGGGAAGGGGGGCGTGGTGGAGGAAGCAGGGGCCCTTTGTGGAGTCTCCTCTTGCCATTGTGATGCCCCTTGGCCTGCCAACAACCTGAGATCCTGCACGCTGCCAGTGAGGGGCTTGGCTGCAGGCCCTAGCCCAGCATTTCTTATCAGATTTACTGTGACAAGTGATGGGAGAAAAGCAAGATGCTGTTAACAGCGCATCCATTCAGACCCTGCTATTTAGAAATTTGGATTTATATTTTGTCAGAGAGAAGTAGCACTGATGTTAATCTTTGCACTACCCTTGGAAAAAAATCATTCATAATCTAATAACAATAATCCATAGCATTTGTGGAGCTCTGAGAACCAAGGGATGGTCAGAAGCATTTTTAGACAGATGTCTCATTTCATCTTCAAAGCAACCCAGTGAGGAATAAGAAAAGTTGGCTTATGACTTCCCTTCTGGAAAGTGAGTCTTTGGAAGCACAGAGAGGTCCAGGTTTGCCCAAGGTCACATAGTCAATAAGTTAGAGAGCCTGGATTTGAACCTGAGCGGTCTGCTGCCAGAGGTACTTTTTTGCTCGTGTTTATTAAGGCAACTTGCAGCTCTGGCAAGGATTCAGATAGAATTGAGGATCACTTTTTTAAACAATTTATTAGGGGCTTATACAACTCTTATCACAGTTCATACATATACATACATCAATTGTATAAAGCACATCTGTACAGTCTTTGCCCTAATCATTTTTTTCTCCTCTTTTCTTTTTTTACATTTTATTAGGGACTCATACAACTCTTATCACAATCCATACATATTCATACATCAATTGTATAAAGCACATCCATACATTCCCTACCCCAATCATTCTCAAAGCATTTGCTCTCCACTTAAGCCCTTTGCATCAGGTCCTCTTTTTTCCCCCCCTCCATCCCCTTTCCCCCCTCCCTCATGTGCCCTTGGTAATTTATACATCGTTATTTTGTCATATCTTGCCCTATCCAGAGTCTCCCTTCCCCGGTTCTCTGCTGTCCCTCTCCCAGGGAAGAGGTCACATGTGGATCCTTGTAATCAGTTCCCCCTTTCCAGCCCACTCATCCTCCACTCTCCCTGCATCGCCCCTCACACCCTTGGTCCTGAAGGTATCGTCCACCCTGGATTCCCTGTACCTCCAGCCCTCATATATACCAGTGTACAGCCTCTGCCCTATCCAGCCCTAACAGTGCTTCTCTCTATCCTTGTGGAGCCCTGGTGATGGGCTGGGCTGCTAAGTAGTAGGTTAAACAGGCTTTCCCCTCCTGTGAAAAGTTACACTCTCGGGAAACTCACGGGTTGCTCTGAATCAAGGTCAACTCAATGGCAGTGAGTTTGGCTTTTTAATGTCTCTCCCTGTTGTTGTTGTTGTTGTTAGTTTGCCATCCAGTTGGTTCTGGTCCATGGCAAACCTATTCACAGCAGAATGTAACAATAACAGCTCCTCCTCCATCCACCCAAGTGTTCCTATGCTCAGTCCTCTTGTTGTAGTCACTGTGTCAATCCAGCTCTTCAAGGGCCTTCAACCTTTTTTCACAGCCCTTCCATTTTTCTAAGCATGATGCCTCTCCAGGGACTGGTCTCCACTGACAACATGTCCAAAGTCTCACCATCCTTACTTCTAATGAGAATTCTGGCCGTACTTCCAAGACAGATTTTGTTTGTTCTTTTGGCAGTCCATGGTACTGTCAATATTCTTTGCCAGTACCATGGTTCAAATTCATACAGTTTACCTGGGTCTTCTTCACTCTATGGCAAGCTTTTCACATGCAGATGAGGCCAATGAAAATACCATGGTTTGGATCAGGTGCACTTCCTGCTTAAAGTAACATCCTAACTTTTCAACATTCTAAAGAGCTCTTATGCAGCAGATCTGCCCAGTGCAATGTATCTTTTCATCTCTTGACTGCTGCTTCCAGGAGCATTGCTTGTGGATTCAGACAAGACAAAATCCTTGACAACTTCAAGTTTTTCTCGATTTATCATCATGTTACCTATTGGTTCAGTTGTGAGTATTTTGGTTTTCTTTGTGTTGAGTTGTATCCCACATTGAAGGCTGCAATCCTTGATCTTCACCAGCAAGTGCTTCAAGTCCCCCATCCTTGTCACCAAGCCAAACTGTGTCGTCTGCATATAGCAAGTTGTTAATAATATTTCCTCCAAATCTGATTCTGTGTTCTTCTTCATATAATTTGGCTTCTCTGATTATTTGCTCACCATACAGATTGAAAAAGTATAATAAGTGGGTGCAACCTGGATGCACACCTTTCTTGATTCTTAAACCATGCAATCTACCCTTGTTCTATTTGTGCTACTGCTTCTTAATCCATGTACAAGTTTCACATGAGCAAGACAAAGTGATCTGGAGTTCCCTTCTCAAAACTATCCATGTTTTGTTATGATCCACACAGTCAGATACCTTGGGTGTTAATAAAACATAAGTAAACATCTTTTGGGTATTCACTGCTTTCAGGCAAGATCCATCTGATATCTGATATCCTTTGTTCCACATCCTCTTCTGAATCTGGCTTAAATCTCTGGGAAACCAAACTCACTGCCTTGTAGTTGATGACAACTCATCCTGACCCTATAGTATAGGGTAGAACTAACTGCCCCTGTGAGTTTCTGAGACTGTAACTCATTATGGGAGTAGAAAACCTTGCCTTTCTCCCACGGAGTGACTGGTGGTTTTGAACTTCTGACCTTGGGGTTTGCAATCCAACCTGTAACCACTGTGCCACGATGGCTCTTGAATGCTGAATATGGTAACTTTCTGTCAATGAATTAATGCAACTGTTGTTGTATTAGCTTCAGTACAATTTGACTCACATGTGATGCCAATGATAGTGTTACATAATTTGACCATTCGGTTGGTCTCCCTTCTTTGGTATGTATACACATATGGATCTCTTCCAGTCTGTTAGCCAAGTAGCTGTATTCCAAATTTCCTGACATAGATGTGTGAGTGCTGCCAGTGCTTTATCAGCTTGTGGAAACATTTCAATAGATATTCCAGCAATTCCTGGCATCTTGTTTTGGGCTAGTGCTTTCCATGCATCTTGAATTTCTTCTTTCCTGACCATTGGTTCTTGCTCATATGTTACCTCCTGAAATGGTTGAATGTTGGTCTATTCTTTTTGATACAGTGACTCCATATTGTTTCCATCTTCCTCAGATGTTTCCTTCATCATTCAATATTTTGCCCATAGAATTTTTTAATATTGCACCTCGAGACTTGACATTTTTCTTCAGTTCTTTCAGTTTAAGATATGCTGAATATGATCTGCTTTGGTTTTCTAACTCTAGGCCTTTGCACATTTTGTGATAATATTTTACTTTGTATTCTCGAGTTGTCCTTTGAAATTTTCTATTTAGCTCTTTACTTCATCATTTCTTCCATTTGCCTTAGCTACTCTCTGATTAAGAGTAAGTTTCAGAGTCTCTTCTGACATGCACTTGTATCTTTTCTTTATTTCCATATTTTTAATGACACTGTGCTTTATTCAGAGATGTTCTCAAAATTTGGTGGGTTATTATCAAGGTTGTATATTGACTCTCGTGTACTTGTTTGCATTTTCTTGAACTTCAACTTGAGCTCACATATGAACAATTGCTGATCTGTTCCACAATCAGTCCCTGGACTGGTTTCAGTTGCTGATATTGAGCTTCTTTTATTGTCTCTTCCCACAGGTGTAGTCAATTTGATTTCCGTGTATTCCATCTGGAGAAGTCCACATTTATGGTCACCTTTTTTGTTGTTGATCAAATGTTTGAAGAAATCATTAATCATGCAAAATTCTAACATACAATCAAGATAAATTGGTAATTATTGGTGATTGGAGTGCAAATGTTGGAACCAAAGAGGAAAGAACAGAAGTTGGAAAATATAGTATATGCTATCAGCAATTTATTGGTCTTGCAAACTCTGTCATGCGATCTCCAGCTTGGTTTCTATCACCAAGACCATATTTTTCAACTACTGATCCTTCCTCTTTGTTTTCAACTTTTGCATTCCAATAGCATTTTGATAGCAAGTCTGACAAATTTGGGACTGAATATGGTGGTAGAATTATTCAATTTCTGCATCACCGGCTTTGGGTGGTTGGTGCATAAATTTGAACAATAGTTGTATTGATTGGTTCTCCTTGAAGGGGGCTAGATAGCATCCTATCAAAGATAACATTGTACATTAAAATAGATCTTAAAATGTCCTTTTGATGATGAATGCAATGTTGTTTCTCTTGATTGTGTCATTTCCAGCAGAGTAAACCATAAGATTTTCTGTTTCAAAATGGTCAATATCAGTCCATTTCAGCTAACTAATGCTTACAATATCAATCTTTATGTATTCCATTTCATTTTTAATGACTTCCAATGTCCCTAGATTCATATTTCATACATCCCAAGTTTCAATTATTAATGACGATTTGAACTGTTTCTCCTCATTTTGAGTTGTGGCCCATCAGCAAATGAAGGTCCTGATGGCTATCCTCGATTTGCATCATTATGGTCGACTTGCCTATGAAAAGTCAGCTCTTCCTCTTCCTCAGCCAGTATTTTGAGTACTTTCCAAGTTGAAGAGCTCATCTTCTGGCACACGTTCTGACAATGTTCTTCTGTTGTTCATGGGGGGTCTAGTAACTGACAGTATTGCTGCTATCCATAGGGTTTTCAATGGCTCATTCTTTCCATGCAGGTAGCCAATTCCTTCTTCATTGTCTGTTCTTTGTCTGGAAGCTCTTTGGGTGACCCTGCTGGTATATGAAATGCCAATCACATAGCTCCCAGTATCTCACAAAACAAAAGTCACCACAGTACCACAAAATGCCAGACAAGTGATGGACCTCTATTTTTAGTGAGGCGTGGCCTGGTGGGAGGAGTGGGCCCTTAGGTGGTTCTGATCCACTTACTGGAACAAATACTGTTAGTTCTTATTTCATAAATGTGAAATGCATAAAAGAGACCCCCCCCAAAATATCCTCCAATTCAGACTTTCTGCCTTTTAAAAGAGGATAACCCACTCTGATTCAAAGTCATTGAGGTGTTTTGTTTTTCCCTCCCTCTGAGGCTACAGAGACTAGACTAATCACAGCTGAAGTGGAGCGACTGAAATGACTTAAAGCACCAGCTAGACTGGCTGTCAGAAGCAGCTACAGTCAACAGCTACAGACTGACAGAGCTGCTCAGCCAAGAGCTGAGGGTTCTCAACTCCCACTTCTACTGATGGGCACAGCCCGTGGCCTCTGGGAGTTGACTGGAACCCAGCAGCCAGCTGTGAGGAGCAAGCTAATTCATCTCAGCCTGGCCCAGGTCATCAAGTCACTGAAGGAGTATCGGGAAAGAGGGAAGAAATTTGGGGTCCCACATTTGGCCACAGACAAAAGTTGTTCTGTGTTTAGACAGTAGTTCTGGGCCTGAGTTTGGGGCAGGTGTGATGAAGGAAAGTCGGCTCCCTCCCTGCATCTGGGAACAGATGGTGGGGCTGCCCTGGAAACAGCAGGCCAGTCAGCTGGAGCAAAAAAGGCTTGGCCTCTAAAGCCCTGGCAGGGCAGACTGAAGCTACCTGGACTGTTTTTTCTTAACCCAATGGCTCCTGCTACCCTCACCACCCCCAACTAGGTAAAAGGGAAGAAAGATGCATTTTCTTTACAGAGGCAACTTTCTAGAAAGGAGACCAGCCCACCAGCTGTGAAAGGTCCCCTTAAACCATTTTACTTTGAGCAGGAGGAAGAAATGTTGAGATTCCCAGAGCCACGTGGAATTGTGGATCCTCTAGTTTAGGTTCCAGTGATGCCAGATCGATTTTTCTAGAGAAAGTCAAAATTCCTGTTTTCTTAAAAACCTCCTGATTTTTTCAAAGGCGATTCAATAACATTGGATAGAAGCCAAGTAGGCCAAAGAGCCCTGATGGCACAGTGGGTTATGTGTTGGGCAGCTAACTAGAAGGTCAGTAGTTTGAAACCACCAGTCACACTGGGGGAGCGGGGGGTGGGGGATAGGGTGGGGGGCTGTGCAGAGATGAGACCTTCTAGTCCATATAGAATTTCAGCCTCAGAAACCCACAGGGGCAGTTCCGCTCGGTCTTACAGGGTCACTGTGAGTTGGAATCTTCTAGATGGCAGTGAATAAGCAGGCCAACCAGAGTCCACACAGGTCCTCATTTGGCCATGGGAGTCCCCAGTCTGTGACCCTCACAGAATCGACCTTTGTGTATCGATGTTAAAAGTGAGATCCAGAGAGGGGAGCGCCTGTCCCCTTGAGGAGCACCGAGTTGACTTTCCAGTCTCCAATCTGTAGCAGACATTCCCGGTGCTCCTTCTCTTCATTCCCAAATTCCTGATTCCGTGTACTCGCCTCAGTCACCAAGGGTCAGCTCTGAAGGTCCCTTTGCTGGTGCTGGCTGAATGTGCTGAGGAACATATGCCCCTGGGAACAGCCCTGACCAGGCCCCTCACTCCTTGGATGGCAAAACTCTGAGAGGCGTGTGCTACACCTACCCCTGGAGACTTCCTAAGTGATTAAGCAGCAGGTTCCCAGGTTTGTAATTGGATTCACAATCTATTTGTTATCGGTGGCCTTCCCTCCACTGGCTCACAATGCCACATCATTACCTGCATGCTCAGAGTTTCCTAAATAAGCTCATTGCCTTTAAGTCTTTGGCCAGGGTCTGCTTCAGTGAGAACCCAAACTAAGCCCAGGTCTGAATCGTTATGTGTCCTTCCTGCCATCCAGTTGATGCCGACTCATGGCGAATCTATAGGATAGGGTAGAACTGCACCTGAGAGTTTCTCTGACTGGAACTCTTTTTTTTTTTTTAACATTTTATTAGGGGCTCATACAACTCTTATTACAATCCATACATATACATACATCAATTGTATAAAGCATATCCGTACATTCTTTGCCCTAATCACTCTCAAAGCATTTGCTCTCCACTTAAGCCCTTTGCATCTGGTCCTCTTTTTTTTACCCTCCCTCCCGCTCCCCACTCCCTAATGAGTCCTTGATAATCCACAGATTGTTATTTTGTCATATCTTGCCCTATCCGGAGTCTCCCTCCCCATCCTTCTCTGCCGTCTGTCTCCCAGGGAGGAGGTTACATGTGGATCCTTGTAATCTGTTCCCCGTTTCCAACCCACTCACCCTCTACCCTCCCAGTATCGCCCCTCACACTCCTGGTCCTGAAGGTATCATCCACCCTGGATTCCCTGTGCCTCCAGCTCCTATATGTACCAGTGTACAACCTCTGCCCTATCCAGTCCTGCAAGGTAGAATACGGAGCATGGTAGTTGGGGGGAGGAAGCATCCAGGATCTGGGGGAAAGCTGTGTTTTTCATCGGTACTACATCGCACACTGACTGACCCATCTCCTCTCCTAAACCCCTCTGTGAGGGGATCTCCAGTGGCCAGCAAATGGGCTTTGGGTCTCCACTCTGCACTTCCCCCTTCGTTCACTATTATGTGTATATATATATATATATATATATATATATATATATATATATATATATATATATATATATATATATATCATATACCATATATTTTTCATAATGCCTTATACCTGGTCCCTTTGGCACCTTGTGATCGCACAGGCTGGTGTGCTTCTTCCATGTGGGCTTTTTTGCTTCTGAGCTAGATGGCCGCTTGTTCACCTTCAAGCCTTTAAGACCCCAGACACTATCTCTTTTGATAGCCGGGCACCATCAGCATTCTTCGCCACATTTGCTTATGCACAAGTTTGTCTTTGGCAATCGTATCATGGAGGTGTGCAGCCAATGCTGTGATTTTTTTGTTTTTTGATGCCTGATAACTGATCCCTTCGGGACCTCGTGATCACACAGGCTGGTGTGCTCTTCCATGTGGGCTTTGTTGCTTCTGAGCTAGATGGCCTCTTGTTTATCTTCAAGTCTTTAAGATCCCATACACTATCTCTTTTGATAGCCGGGCAACATCAGCTTTCTTCACCACATTTACTTGTTCACCAGCTTTGGCTTCAGCAGTTGTGTCTGGAGGATGAGCATTGTAGAGTGCCAATTTAATAAAAGAAAGTATTCATGCATTGAGGGAGTGCTTGAGTTAAGGCCCAAGGTCCTGCCGCCACCTTAATACTAAACCTATAAATATAGACACATAGATCTATTTCCCCATCCATATATATATTTGCATGCACATGTCTTTGTCTAGACCTCTATAAATGCACTTTGACTCCTAGCTCTTTCCTCCATCTCCCTTGACTTTCCTCCTGTCCCACTACCATGCTCCGTCCCCACCTGGGTTACAGCTATACCTCTTCTTTACGTAACCTTACCCTTGATCATTCCCTACCAGGCCTGCCACTTCCCCCTCACTACCATTTCGAGTCCCATGTTGTTCCCTTGTCCCTGTGTTTGTTAACACCACTTCCTTACCTCCCGCACCTCCCCCTATCCCAAGTGCCCCCGGAACTGTCGGTCCTGTTGTTTTTCCTCCAGATAGTTCATCCAGCCTCTCTTATTTAGACAGACCTGTGGAGACACTAACATGCACGAAAACAAGACAGAGGAAAACAAAGCAACAGTATACAACCAGACAACAAAACAACAAAAACTAACCACTGACAAAGAACAAAACAAAACACATCAAGAAAGAAGAGCTTGTAGTTAGTTCAAGGATCATTTGTTGGACCTTAGGAGTGTTTTCCAATCCAGTCTGTTGAGGCACCACAACCTGGCCCCAAAGTCCACTTTCAGCATTCCCTGGGGACCTTGCCACTCCATTCCCTTGCTATTCCACTGCACTCCACCACACTTTGCCTCGGTGTGGTGGAATCAGGTTAGGTGCAATTCGCACACTGTGTCTCCAGTGCTGTCCCCTGTATCACCCTTGGTAACTGAGGGGCATCTTGTCTCATAGTGGGGCCAGCCATGTTGTTCTCTTTGTGGACTGGCTGCTCTGAGACTGGAACTCTTTAGGGGAGTAGAAAGTCTCATCTTTCTCCCTTGGAGTGGCTTGGGATTTCAAATTTGCCATTTCAGACATTGCGTTTAGCAGCCCAACACATAACCCCTATACCCCACCATAGCTACAGAAAACAATAAAGAAACAAAATCCAACAACACTCATTGCCATTGGGTGCATAACAATCCTATCGAGAGAAAATACTGCGGCCTCCTGGGTTTCCAAGGCTATAACTCTTTGTAAAAATAAAATTGTGTTATGTTTTCAGTGAAAATTTACATAACCGATTAGATTTTCATTTAACAAATTCTCTACTTGTTTAGTGACATTAGTTAATTTTTCAATAAAAAGGAAAGCAGAAAATTAAAAAAAGAACAAATGAAAAACGTGTTAAGAGTAAAGACAAATGATAAGATGTTAATTTTTAACCTAATCATATTTGCAACAATACACTTTCTGATGTACTGATGTTGAGCAGGGTTTAATCCCATCCCTGGTGAATGGTCCCAGGGGATTTAATGGAGGCTTATTCTCTGTGGAATCTCTGCCAATGCATTTTGAGTTTTTATACTCATCTAAGGCTATAACTCTTTATGGGAGAAGAAAGCCTCATCTTTCTCCAAAGGAGCGACTGGTGAATTCCAACTGCTGACCTTGCAGTTAATAGCCCAACACATAACCCATTATGCCACCAGAAGAGAGATTTGTATCTGGGTGCCTTCCAATTCAAGCACTACAATTATGCAAGGAGGATATTTTTTTCTGTACTGGAGCCAGGTCAAGTCAGAACCAGTGTGTCCATGGTTTGCAGCGAAGTCAGAGGAAGAAGAGGGTAGACTGTCTATAACTTCTCATAGCCCAGGGAAATGCTAGGCCTGGAAGGGGGCATGTGGCTCAACCATATTCAGAAAATCTGCACACTAACCTCCCCGGCTCAAATAATTACCAGCACCATGTCTCTGAATATCACCTGAAAGCAAAATAGTGAAAGCACCATTTCCATTTCATAATACTTTTATTAAAAGTAAAGTTCAATTCAGTGATGTGAAGAAGCTGGGGAAATTATCTTTTCATTTCTTTCTTTTTCTTTCCCTCCCTTTCCCCTTCTTCTCCACAGAACTGAGAGGCAGAAGGAATAAAGGCAGCATGGCACCAGCTGGAGGACACCGTGGGGTCAGGGTCACCATTTAACTCATGCTTCTCCAGTTTGGAGGGGCAACTGGATGTCCTCATTTGTGAATTTGCTTATTAATCTTTTTGAGTTAACAAGGTCATGGTAAAAAATGATTGTTGGTGTTTTTGTTAGGAACCTTCTAGTCCAGTCCAACTCATAGTGACTCAATGCATCAGTGCCGAGCTCTCTAGACCAATGGTTCTCAACCTGTGGGACCCTTGCACAGGGTGACTGTAACAAAATTACAGTTATGAAGCAGCAATGAGAATATTTTTATGGTTGTGGAGGTCACCACAACATGAGGAACTGTATGAAAGGGTTGTGGCATTAGGAAGTTTGAGAACCACTGCTCTAGGCCTTTCTATACTGTAATCTTTACAAGAATGAGTTGCCTGGTTTTTCTTCCAAGAACAGAGCCACTGGTGGGTTCAAACCTTCAACCTTTTGGATAGCAGCTGAGCACTTAACCATTGTGCCTCCAGGGCTCTTTGATAAACTCTATCAGAGGGTCTTAACCATTGCAACCCCATGGATCCTTTTGGCATTTAGGAAAGGCTATGGAACACCTGCCCACTCCCCAGAATAATATTTCCAAATACCTCCAATGAAATACAGAATCACAAAGGCACAAATTGTATTGAAATGCAGTGATAAAAATAAGACATTGGATTTGTGGCAAATATACATGTTAATAAATACATTAAATATGATCTGATGGTGGGTCTAATAAACCAAACCCACACCATTGAGTTGATCCTGACTCACTGTGACCCTATATAAAATTCCTCAGGCTAAATCTTGACAGGAGCAGATCATCTCACCTTCCTCTCAGAGAACAACTGGTGCCTTTGAACTGCCAACCTTGAGGTTACCTGCCCAATGGCTCACCCACAGCATCACCGTGAGTTCTAGATAGTGATGAGCATGAACTGTACTCAACGATGGCTGCAACGACTAGCATGGGGTGTGAAAGCATGTAGAATTTCTCTCGGTGGTAATCGCATGGCTATTCAGAACACAGCTGTGGACATGCTAAACTGCCCTAGGAGCTTAGGGGAACTAACTCAACCAGGATTGTCCCTCATCCAATTTGACATTGCTCCCCAGCCTGCTGGGGCTCAGTGGTTCAGTGTTAGGGTCCC
The DNA here is from genome assembly GCF_050624435.1 of Tenrec ecaudatus. Lineage (NCBI taxonomy): Eukaryota > Metazoa > Chordata > Mammalia > Afrosoricida > Tenrecidae > Tenrec > Tenrec ecaudatus. The sequence goes on along the minus strand of NW_027459544.1, from coordinate 85,116 downwards.
TTGTCTAGATACCAGGGCTGGCATGGAGAAAGTCATTCCTCTGCAGCCTTCTAGTGTGTGGGGGAAGATATTAGTGTTAAGCCTTGGCAGGAAATTGGTGGATTTTCCTGGCAGCCACATTCTTAATAACCATTTACTGGATACTTATTATATTCTGAGGGTAAATTGTGGTTCAGTTGTAGAATTCTCCTTTTCCATGTGGGAGATCTGGGTTTGAGTCCAAGACAATGCAACTCATGTGCATCCAACACTCATTTGTCAGGGGGATGCTTGGTTATTGCTGTGGTACTGAACTGATTTCTGTGTTGCTATGATACTGAAATGGGGAAGCTTGGTTGGGTGCGGCTATGAGACTGAACCTGTTTCTGTGATGTGTCCAGACTAAGATGAGCGATGAAGAAGAGCCTGGTATTCTACTTCTGAAAACCAATTAACGAAAACCCCTGTGAATCACAATCTGATGCACAACCAAAGAGATGGTGCAGGACCAGGGAGAATATTGCCCATGGAGTCACTGGGAGCTGGTTGTCACAGTGAGTTGGACTGGAGGCTGACTCAACAGCAGCTAACAACCATTGTGTTCCAGGCACTCGATTTGCTTTAAAAATCTAGCTCAGCCTTCTGGTACAGGGAAGTGATTAATCATGCCTACTTTATAGCACACAGTGAACCCTGATCAATGTCAGGCCCTGCTTGTGTTTTGTCCCTCCTTTTCCACATTCACATCACTTCCATTCCCCTCTTCAGACAAGTACCCCCTGCTGGGTGCTTGGTGTGTGTGTGTCCTTATAGGCATACAGCCATGTGCACTAGACCATGCTGCTTGGTGAATGGGCTTTCAGCTTCCATGAATGGTACTGCAATATAAATCTCATTCAGTTTCTGACCTTTTCAACTCCTTGCAATGTCATTAAGAGTTATTGCCATGCTGCATATCAATTGCATGTGCTGCTGCGTGCCACTTGGTCATGAGCAATCATCATCTTTCTTTTTTTTCCTTCTTCAGTTGTCTGTTGATTGGCATCCAATTCGGCTCCAACTCTTCTCTACTGCAGGTATCAGCGTGGTGACCATTCTTTTAAAAATGCCCCAAGGGCCCTGTGAATTGGATAAATAGCTTGGCCTATATACCCAGGAATTATGCGTTGGGCTGCTAACCCCAAGGTGAGCAGTTCCAACCCACCAGCTATTCCATGGAGCAAAGAGAGGCTGTCTGCTGTTGTAAGAATTTAGTTTTGTAAACCTATAGCAGCAATTCTACTGTGCCTTGTAGGGTTGCTAATGAGGAAGAATCAACTGGGGTTTTGTTTGTTTTTATCCATCCAGGAGAGAGCTTTGATGGGGGAGATATTAAGTGCTTGGCTGCTAACCCAAAGGTCAGTAGTTTGAAGCCGTCTTCCACACACTGTGGGATAAAGGCATGGCTGTCTACTTCCCAATAGAAGCCTTGAAAACATCATGGGACCATTCAGCTTTGTTTGATAGGGTCATGAGGAATGAAAGTCAACTCAGTGATTGCGCTTCTTTGGTTGTACGCCCAGGAGGGGCTCACTAGGTCCTAGGGTCCATTCAATGGGCTTTCACTAAGCTCTGCCAGATTGCTGTGCAGCAAACCTGCATCATTAGCAGTGTTTCTCTGCTTTCCCCGGATCTCCAATGACACTTGGTATGTTTGTCTTTCTAACTGTTGCCCGTTTGATGGTTTTAAAAGGTCAAGCACAATAAACTCATCTATCCCAGGCACTTTATGGTTCTGTAGCAGATTCTTAGGGTTGCCATGCCACATTCCTTTGACCCATCTCTGACACCATCTCACTGCCTTCCAGTCAATACCGACTCATAGCGATCCTGTGGGGCAGTGTACAATTGCCCCCTGCGAGTTTCAAACACTACAACTCTTTATTGGAGTAGAAAACCCCATCTTTCTTCCTTGGAGCTAGTAGTTTTGAACTGCTGACCTTGAAGTTAGCAAACCAACTTGTAACCACTGCACTTCCAGGGCTCCTCCTGATATCCATCATAGCAGTGACGAACGGCTCTATGTAAGTGCAGGCTCCTGCTGAAATGGTGTCTTATCACAACTGTGCAGCACGCAGCTCTCCATGTCCTTCTGCCTCGAAGCCTTTTCAAAGGCATGGAAAGCCAAACCCAGGAAGGTAGGAGAGGTCACCTTACTAGGAGGAATGCTCAACACCACTACAGGCGAAGAAGAGCCCAGCCTCCTGTTTCTGGTAGACAATTCTAGGACAGAACCCATGTTGCTCAGAAGTCCTGGGGGAATCAAGCCCCTGTATCCTAAATTAAAAGCCTCAACACCCCGTTCCCATTGTGATTGCTTCTCCCCCTAACTCAGTCTTGCGTCTGCTTTCCTATTCCCACTCCCTGCCATCAGATCTCAAATAGACTCCCTGCACCCAGGCCTGAGGAATAAGCTCGGTATGCAAGGGCACTCAATCCAAGACACACACATTACTCTGAATCTCCAAAACAACCCTGTGGGCTACGTGTGTAATCCCCAGTTCACAGATGAGAAATGGATTGAAAAACAGTGACACACCCAAGATCACACAGGCCAGGGTTCAAGTCTGTGTCTATCAGTTATTCTTTTATTCAAGTATGCCAGAGAAGACTGGGTCTTAACACTTGAGCAATCTTCTTGGAAGAATAAGGCAAACTACAGAAAACACAAAATGAATATCGCTTTTGTTCGTTTATCCATTTGCAAAAGACATAATACCTATAGTGCTAAGAATAGTATTCAAAGTATCTATTACTACCCCCTCAAAGCTTACATACTAGTCACCAAACTCAAACAAATACAATGCTATCAAGTTGATTACAACTTATAGCAACCCCATATAGGGCTTCCAAGACTGTAAATCTTTACAGAAGCAGAGAGCTTCACTTTTCTCCCCCTGAGTGACTGGTGCATTTGAACTACTGACCTTGTGGTTAGCAGCCCATTGCTAAATGATTAGTTCCATAATCATTACGCTTACTTAACTCTACATTCTTTTAATTATTTCTCTATCAGTCCAAATTGCATCTGGCTACATGGGAAAAAACAAACCGACACTAGTGGTCTAATCACAAAAGCTTCATTTTTCTTATATTAACACCAAAAATACCAAACCAGTTGCCACTGAATTGATTCTGATTTACAGTTACCCCATATGATTCAGGGTAGAACTGTGCCCCATGAGGTTTTCAAGGGCTGAATTTTTAAATGTAGATTGCCAGGTTTTTCTTCCAAGGCATCTTTGTCTTAGCAGTGAATTGTGTTAACCCTTTGCACCACACAGGGGTTTGTCTTATACAATAGTAAGTCTTGAAATAGGTAGCCTAGGTCTGGCGTATTTGCTCAGGGACTCATCTTGGATATAGGAGAATGCATGCTTTTTGGTCTGCCAAACTCATGTAACCTATGTGACTCTCTCATCTTTCAATATTCTGACTAGGGAGCATGACAGCAGAAGAGCCAAGGACAAAAATGAAATGGGTTATGCCAGACAAGTGTTTTGCCTTAAACAACAACAAAAACTTTCTTGGGAGTCCTACTCAGTATCTTTCACCTACACATATTTGGCCCAAACTGGGTCAAATGCTTATGCATAGCTGCAAGGGAGCCTAGGAGGGAGCGATTTAAGTAGGTACATTATCACCCTAAACAAAATTGAGCTTGTATTAGTAGTAAGAATGAGAAAAATGGATACTGTTTAGGCATATAGCAGGGTTGGGTAGAATTCTATTTTGTGTCTTAATTTACATTTTGAATGAACTCAGAAAAAGTCATAGAGAGTAGAACAAAGGGATGGATGCGCATCCAACCACCTCAACTACTCATTTCTTTTCATGCTCTCCCTCTAGCTTCCCTGAATAGTTCTTGGTTACACATTGGGCTGCTAATTGCACGGTCGGTATTTTGAAATCACCGGCTGCTCTTCGGGAGAAAGATGGGACTCTACTCTGTAAAGAGGTACAGTCTCAGAACCTCACAGGTACAATTTTACCCATGTCCTGTAGGGTCGATATGAGTTAGCATTGATTCAATGGCAGTGAGCTTGGTTTGGATAGATATGTGGAATCTTAGGATGGAATAGTTTGAATACACAGAAAAAAATTCAGTGGAATCATAACCCTCTAAATAATTACCCTCTAAAGCCACAAAGATCAACTGTGTCCAGCATGGTGACAGTTTAGCATATGCCATGGGCACATTGCTCATATCCCAGTGTTGTTAATCAACAAAAACTCACGCACTGTCACTTATAGTGACCCTATGCACAATAGAATAAAAGCCTTTCTAGTCCTGTGACATCCTCACAATGGTCATATTTTAGCCTATTGTTACAGCCACTGTGTTGATCCATCTCATTCAGGGCTTACCTGTTTTTTGACGATGCTCTACCAAGTATTTTGTCCTTTTCTAGGGACTAATTTCTCCTGATACCATGTTCAAAGTATATGAAATGGAGTTTTACCATCCTCACTTCTAAAATACATTCTGGCTGTACTTCTTCCGGGATAGACCTCTTTGTTCTGCTGGGCATTCATGGTATATTCAATATTATTTGCAACATCATATTTTAAAGGCATCATCATATTTTCTTCAGTCTTCCTTATTTATGGTCCATCTTTCACATGCATATGTCAAACATTACCATCAAGTCTATTCTTATTCATAGTGACCATATAGGGTTTCCAAGGCTGTAAATCTTTACAGGGTCAAATAGCTTCCTCTTTCTTCTGTGGAGCAGCAAGTGGGTTGAACCACCAACCTTGCTGTTAGTCATTCAACCCATACCAGACACTGAAATTAAGACTCCTTTCACATGCATCTAAGGTGATTAAAAATATCAAGGCTAAAAGCAGGCATAATTTGCTAATCCCCAGAGTAAAACATTTGCTCTTTCACATTTTAAAGAGGTCTTTTACAACAGATTTTTCCAATGAAATACGTTGATTTATTGACTGCTGCTTCTGTGAGTATTGATTGTGGGTCCAAGTAAAATAGAGTTTAGCTACATTTCTCTATTTGTAATGATGTTGTGTGTTTATATTTGTCAAGTTGAGAAGACATTTGTATTCTTAGTGTTGAAGACTAATTCATACTGAAGGTGTACTATATGAGCTTTATCAGTAAGTACTTCAAGGCCTATTGACTTTCAGCCAGCAAGATTGGGTCATCTGCATAATACAGGTTGTTAATGATTCTTCCTCCAAACCAGATGCCTCAACTTCTTCATACAGAGCAGCTTCTCAGATTATTTGAATAAGTATAGTGTGATAGATAGGTAGGTTTATAGTGCCAACCTGGCCAATAAGAACATGTGGGATTAATAAGTTCGCAGTTTGATTCGTGGGCAAAGAGATAAATGGCTCAGCAAGCCACACCTATCTCTCAGTTGCTCTCTGGTGATCAGACCAGTGTGTGGCTGCCTTACCTAGTTCTGCAGTTTGCTGCCTGGCTGTACTGCCATATTTACTGTTGCATGGAAGTGAGTTAAACTGAGTCCTTTGTACTGCTATGTGGACTAATTAGCTGTTATATTCCTTCGTGTTCTATCTATCTATCAAATCATAAATGTCCTGGTTTTGTTTCTCTAGAGAACCCTGTCTAACACATATGGTGAAAGGATATAACCACAACACACACTCTCCTGATTTTAAACCACGCACTATCCACTTGTTCTATTCGAACCACTTCCTGTTGGTTTGTGTACAGGTACCACAGGAGCACAATTAAATGTACGGGAATTCCCATTGTTCTCATATGTATTCATATGCTACCCAAAGTTTGTTATGATACACAGTAAAATCCTCTGCATAGTCAATAGTACATAAGTAAGCATTTTCCTTGTATCCTCTGTTTTCAGCCAAGGTCCATCTGAAACGAGCATTGATATACCTTACCCCATGCCCTCTTTTAATACAGCCTGGATTTCTGGCAGCTTCCTGTTGACATATTGCTATAACTACTTTTAAAGGTATCGTCAATAAAATTGTACTTGCATGTCATATTAATGTTATTTTAAATTAATTTGCAGATTTTGTTGCATCATATTTCTTTAGAATGGACACAAATATTAATCACTTCCAGTTGGTTGGCCAGATAGCTATCTTCCAAATTTCTTGACATGGACTATCACTGCATGAGCGTGTTGAAATATTTCCATTCCTATCCCTTCCTTGCTTTTCACTAATGCTTACATTGCAGCTTCAACTTCCTCTTGGCCTTTTGAACTAGTAGAACCTCAACTAATTCTTGGGAACAGAGACTCTGTACACTCAGTCCATATTCTTTGGATTCTCCCTACATCATTCAATAGTTTGATAAATAATCCTTGAACATTGTAATCCGAGGCTTGGATTTTTTCTTCTGTTCTTTCAATTTATGATATGCTGACTGTACTCATTCCTTTTGCTTTCCTAATTCCAGGTCTTTACACGTTACAATATAATTCTTTACTTTATCTTCTCAAGCTGGCCTTTCAAATTTTTCTGTTCAACTCTTTTATTTCATCATTTCTTCCATTTGCTTTAACTGCTTTAGGTTCAAGAGCAAGTTTCCCAGTCTCCTCTGATATCCACTGTAGTATTTTCTTTCTTTCCTGGATTATTAATGATCTTTTTGAGGAGCCCCCAATAAAATGATTTATGATAAATAAATAAATAGCCACAGGTGACATGACAAAAAAAAAAAAAGATTGATGACCTTTATGCTATTTCACAAGTCTTCTGGTAGCTGATCATTAATGTTCAATATGTCCGAACCATTCTTGAGATAGGCTCTAAATTCAGGTGAGATATTGTGATAGTAAGGTTTCGTGTCAATTTAGCTTGACCAGGATCTTCAGAAGGTGCAGCTCACACTCTCCTTGGGGGTATGACCTATTTCATAGCTATAAGTAGACTGTGGAGAATGGGCTCACTCTTTTTCTTCCTGATGATATGACCCTGGACCCTACGTCTGGCTTCTTGGGATGGCAATCACCATGAGACCTGCTGACCCTAAGAGCTGACTGTGGCCTGCCAACTGCCTGTTGACATTGGATTCTCCCAACTCTGCTTCCACCAACCTGTGGTTTTCCTGTTTCTTGGGCTATTCCTCCAACAGCTTCAGGAGTCTGGAAGGGCCTCTAGTTTGCATCTGATTTATGGGCTGGAGTTGGACTGGGGTTTCTTGTTGTGTGGACTTCTTAATGTAAAATTCTTTATTGATATAAATTTCCTTCTTCTACATGTATCAGTATCACTGGTTTGTTTCTCTAGAAACCCCAGCCAACCACAAATATAATATAGACTGTATTTGGGCTCTTTTGCGTTCTTATTTTAATTTTCTTCAGGTTTGATTTGAACTTGCATATTAGTAATTGATAGTCTTTTACATAGTTGGCCCCCGGTCTTGTTTTGTCTCAATGATATTGAGCTTCTCTATCATGTCTTCCCACAGATTTAATCAATTCCATTCCTGTGTTTTCCACATGTATATATGCCGCTCCTGTTGTTGAATAAAGGTGTTTGCAATGAGGAAGTTATTGCTCTTGCAGAATTCTTTCATGCAGTCTTCAGCTTCTTTTCGATCCCCAAAGCCATAGTTTCTAATTACTCTTCCTTCCTTTTTGTTTCCATGTGTGCATTCCAATTGTTAGCAATTATTAATGCATTTTCAGTACATGTGTGGTCAATTTCAGACTAAAGAAGTTGGTACAATTGTTCATTGGCTTTAGTGGTTTGTGAGAAAATTTGAATAATGGTTCTATTAACCGGCCTTCCTTGTGTATGAAGATAAATATTATTCTGTCACAGGCAGCATTGCACTTCAAGATAGATCTAAAAATGCTCTTTTTGAGGAGGAAAGAGACATTCTTTTGAATTTGTCATTGTCAGCATAGTCATTCTTATCATTTTAAGATTCAAAGGGACTATTTCAACTCACCAATGCCTAGGATATTGATCTTTATAGGTCAGATTCCGTTTTTTTTTTTATGATTTCCAATTTTCCTAGATTCTTATTTTGCACGTTTGATGTTCTGATTATTAATGAATGGTTGCAATGATTTTTCTCATTTTGAATTATAATCCATTAGCAAATGAAGGTGCCAGAAGAAGCTTTAGTACACTTTGTTGCTAGATGCCTTCAAGTCAGTTCTGTCTCATAATAATGCCTACACAACAGAATGAAACATTGCCTGGTCCTGCCCCATACTCAAATTTTGTTATGTTTGAGTCCATTGTTGTAGGAATTGTCTCGATCCATTTGATCGGGTGTCTTCCTCTTTTTGCAACCCCTCCACTGTAATGTGTATGATGTCCTCCAGGGACTGGTCTGTCCTGATAACATCTGCAAAGTACATGAGATGAAGTCTCGCCATCCTATCTGCCAAGGAACATTTAGCTGCACTTCTTCTCAGACAGATTTGTTTGTTCTTCTCTCCACCCATGGTACTTTCAGTATTTTTTTGTCAGTACCTTAATTCAAATGCACCAGTTCTCCTTCAGTCGTTCTCATTCAATGTTCAAATTTCACATGCATAAGGTGTGGCGGAAAATGCCATGCCTTGGGCCAGGCGCAACTTAATCCTAAGTGAAATTCTTGATCTTCAGTACTTTAAAGTGGTTATGTGCAGTAGATTTGCCTAATGCAATATGTTATTTGGTTTTTTGATTGTTGTTTCCATGAGCATTAGCTGTGAATCTAAGCAAGACGAAATCCTTGATAACTTCAATATTTTCTCCATTTATTATGATGTTATCTACAGCTCCTGTTGTGAGGTTTTGAGTTATCATTAAGGTGGACTCTACTTTGAGGAAGCTCTCTTTCTCGGTGATATTTTGATTGTTTTGCAATCTGAGGGACTCATTTTCTGGCATTATATCAGACAATATTTTACTGCTATGCATAAAGTTTTCAATGGTGAATCCCTCAGAAGTGGACTGATTGTTTTGTCGTCCTGTCAGTTCTTAGTCTGGAAGCTGTGTTGAAATCTGTTCACCGTGGGTGATCCTGCCTGGTATTTGAAGTACTAGTGGACTAACTCCCAGCATCACAGCAAAGCACAAGCTACCACAGTGCAGCAAATTGACAGATGGGGCGCGGGAGGGGAGTTGTCATTGTTAGACACTGTTAATTTGGCTCTAACTCATAGCACCCACAGCCTGTTTCCTCACAGTTAATGTTGGAGACCATTTTTGCAGCCAGTATGCCAATTCATCCCATTGAGGACCTTCTTTTTTTCACCACTCCACTTTACCAAGTATGATATCCTTCTCTAGGGACTATGCTCAGCTGTTAAGATGTCCAAAGTATGTGATATGAAGTCTTGCCATTCTCACGTCTAGGAAGCATTCTGGCTCTACTTCCGCCAAGAAAGATTTGTTCCTTCTTCTGAAAGTCCATGGAATATTCAATATTCTTCACCAGCATCATAATTCAAAGACATCAACTTTTATTTTACCTTTCATAATTATTGTCCATTTTCAAGTACATATGAGGTGATTGAAAATGCCATAGTATGATAGTTATATAATTTTATGTCAGTTTGAAGATATGTAAAAGTGTAAGGTTGGTATCCAATCTGTCAATCACACCATAGCCTGATGGTGCCTCTTTGTGACCATGGCCTTCTCATAAGGAGGGCCCTGGGAACCTCCCCTTCTTTTTGCATTCACCTGACTGCTTCCTGCCCACGTTGAGAGCTGCCAGAGTCTTGCCATGCTTCCATCGACCTTGGGTCCACACGACATTGCAATCACTGGCCTTTGACATCCCTGCATTCTGCATCATTGCATGTAACTGCGTAAGTTGGAAAGGAACTTATGGGCTAGTGTTGGACTTATGGACTTGAGTTGGACTGGCCTGGGATATTTCCTTGAAATAGAAATACTATAATGGCTTCTTGATTAAAAACTATTTATTGCACATATATGAGTGTCACTTGATTTGTGTCTCTAGTCAGCCTGGCTTACATCCAGTTCACTGCCATCAAGTTGATTCCAACCCTTAGCAACTCTATAGGACAGGGGAGAGATATCCCTGTGGGTTTTCAATACTGGAACTTTGTATGGGAGCAGAACTGCTGATCTTGTGTTGAGCAACCCAACTTGGTTGGTTCTGACGCATTATGTTTGTAACCACTATACCACTAGGGCTCAGCTGTGCCTTATTCCTCAAAGTGACATCTTTTAACACTGGAAATTGGTCTTCAGCAAGATCTACCAGTGTACTCGGTCATATGACTTATTTTCTTTTTACACTGTTTTGATTGTGATGTGAGGGAAAATCTACAGAGTAAATTGATTTTCTTTACAATTCATGCAATGTTTTATGATATTGATTGCAATACCTACAATGCAATACTACTTTTCCTATTCCCTCCCTTTGTTTGCCGTTTCCATTGGTCTTTCGTTCCCATGCCTTCCTGCCTTCTGAGTAACTCCCTGACAAATGCTGGTCTCTGAATTGTACATCGTTGACAGTATAGGTCTCCTATTTGGGGGCTGAAAGTTGAGCCATGGAGGTGAGGTCAGGTGTCAAATGGGAATTCCACTAGTGCCTATCATATCCTAAGGTTAGTCTTCTTATTTTGAGTTCTACATTTTCCCCAGTTGATCCAGGGCCTACTACTGTGAGCACTTTCAGAGCAATCTGCAGTGAGAACCCTATGCTATCTTGGTCTTCTGGACTCAGCGCTGTGGAGCCTGGGCTTCATGTGGTCAGTGAATCCCTTTCATCTTCTTTTGATGCTATCTGTGTAATTCTGTATTTTGAATTTCTCTTCAATTTTTTCAGCTAGTGAAATGCACATGCTTTTCATTTTTGCTGTCCTAATTCCAGGTCTTTGCACCTTTTCATATAATTCTTTATTCCATCTTTTTTAATTCCCCTTTGAAATTTTATGTTCAGCTTCTTTATTCAGCGTCTTTACTTCATCAATTATTTCTATATTTCTCTCTCTCTTTTTCGTACTTCATCATTTCTTTCATTGGCTTCAGCTACTCCACATTCAAGGTGACATCCGTTTTGTCTTTTCTTTAGTTTCTATCTTTTTAATTATTTTTGAATTTCTTTATTTATGATGTTCTTGATATTATTGCAGAACTCGTATCATCTCAGGTGATTTGTGTTCAATGTGTCAACTTTCTTCTTGAAGTATCCTCTAATTTAGATGAGATATACTCAAATTCATACTTTGACTCTTGGGGACTTGTTTTAATTTTGTTGGAATTCGAGTTGAATTTGCCATTGATGGTTTGTTCCACAGTTCGTCTCCAGTCTCGTGACTGATGATATTGAACTTCTTTATACCGTAAATACTTGAGTATAAGCCGAGATTTTTCAGCACATTTTTTATGCTGAGAAAGCACCCCAGCTTTGGGGGGTAAAATTAGTTGCCTTGGGTTATACTCGAGTATGTATAGTAGATTATTTCAACAGATATAGTTGATTTAATTCCTGTGTATTTCTATCCAATATACATGATCCATGTCTATGGTTACTGTTTACATCCCTGAAAAATAAATGTTCAATCAATAAGCCAGCCTTATTGGAAAATTCTATCATGAGATCTCCCATGTGGCTTCCATCCCCATGGCCATATTTTATAACTAGTGATCCTCCTCCTTAGTTTCCAATTTTTGCATTCAAGTCATCAGTAATCTTGATTGCATGTTTCATCAATTTCAGACTGAAAAGGTTGGTAAAAATCCTCAATGGCTTTATTGTTAGCATTAGTGGTTGGTGTGTAAATTTGAATAATAACTTTATTAATTATTCATCCTTGTAGGTGTAATATATCCTACACCTAACAATGGTGAACATTGGAATCGATGTTGAAACATTCTCTTTTTTAACATGAAAGTCATCCATTCCTTTCAAATTTGTTACTCTGGTATGTAAACCATATTATTGTGACATTCAAAATGGCCAATACCAGTCTATTTCAGTTCAATAACACCTAGAGTGTTTGATCTTTATGTGTTCCATTTTTTCATGGCTTCCAATTTTTCTAGATCCATATTTCATGCATCCCATCTTCTTGTTAGTGATTATTGCAGTACTGCTGTTTCTTCTCATTTTGAGTCATTGCCACATCAACAAATATAGGTCCTGAAAACTTTATATCACTAAGGTCAACTCTACTTTGAGGAGACAGCTCTTCCCCAATTATATTTTGAGTGTCTTCCAACTTGAGGGGTTCATCATCCTGCACTATATGAAACAATATTCCACTGCTATCAATGTGCTCCACAAACACCACTATTTTTTTCAGATGTAGATTGGCAGGTTATTCTTTCTAGTCTATTTAGCTTGTAAGCTTTTCTGAAAATTTTCCACCACGGGTAACTATGCTTGTGTTTGAAATACCAGTGGTATATCTCACAGGATCATGATGACTTTCAAGTTATGATAGTTCAAGAACCTGACATGTCTGACAACTTGGCATGCTAGCCTAATTCCGAATGGCCAGCACATCTCTCTTCTTGCTTTCTCTACTTTCTGTAGACCACTGTACCTGAGCATGCATGGCTTAGGAGGTTGTGGAGTTAATTCTTGCTTCCTGGAGTAACCCTTAACCAATGACCCATAGGAGTTGTTGGACAAATAGCCACACTCCCTCACATTCTGGGCAGAATAACTAGTGGATTTTCTACAGTGTCTCCAGTAAGATTAACCTCCAGTTGCTCACAATTTTAAATTGTTTGATAATGTACTTTTCATTGGCTGCCTTCTTTCTCTTTTCTATTTCCCATTTCCTTATTGATATCTCCCCAGAAAATGGCTTAATTAAAACCTTTGTCTCGGGATCTAATCCTATGGGGAACCCAAACTCAATCACACAAGACATTTGTCAAATCATGGACTTAGTGGTTATAGCTATTATATGTGTAGGTCATGGAAGAGGTGAATTCATACCATCACTTTGAATAGTCATTCGGAGTGCCAACTGGGTCCCCAGCATAGATCCTGGACATCAAAACTCACTGTTTCCTGTATCATAACACTTCCTTATAGACTTCAGTCATTCAAAAAACTCAACAAATAGCTTGCTGTCTCACTTCAAATTTTGTAGTATGCAAATATGGCTATGTTTTCATTGTGTGTTTAGCCCTGGACAAATCAGCTTTGACCAGGAAGGTGAAATCATGTGGAAAAACAAACCAAAAACACTAGCAGCTGTGTGTTGTGGAAGAAAACCCTGTGGATGAAGTGCAATTTTTAGGGAACAGAGACCAGTAAGATAAACCAATAAGTGTCCACTGTTTTGATGTTAAGGAGAACCCTGGTGAGGCAGTAATTAAGCACTTAAGGGCTAATCAATCAGCAGTTCAAACCCACCATCTTCCCCAAGGAAGAGTTACGATGTGGCAGTCTGACCCCCTTAAGATTTACATTGATTACCACTACCAACTGATCTGAGAGGGATAGCATTAGGGGATGCTGGATCGCATTCTTAACGAGCTCTAATGGCAGAGTGGACTCCTCATTGATCTCCTAACCACAAGGAAAGTGGTTCTAACCTATCAGTTGGTCCACGTGAGAAATAGGAGTTTGTCTGCTCTGGTAAAGATATAAGCCTTGGAAAATCAAAGGGTGAAGTTCTATTCTAGCTTGTAGGGTCTCTATGAGTCAGCTTCAACACAATGATAATGAGTTTGCTTTGGAATTTTGGGATAGAATAGGAGAAATATGTGCAACAAAGTTTAAACTTATTTTAAATGTTCAGTGGTATTGCTCAGAGAGAGATTCTTGGAACCCACAAGACTGTTGTCCTTAGGCACCTTCAGATCTGGAACTGAACTCACTCCCTTGGCTCAATCTTCAGCCAAACAATAGGTAGATCTATAAGGTAAAAAGTAACACTAATCAACTCTTTGAATCAAAAGGATATAATTTATTCAAAGATAAAGTTCAGAAGGGTCAGGAAAGAAGGGGGAATGGAAACAGGAAATACAAGGAGGAAGTGCGATAAGTGATATTACGTTGAGCAGATTGCAGTCAATATCATGAAGCAAAATATGTGTGAACTGTCAAATGGAAAACAGATGTATTCTGTAAACCTTCATCCAACTCACAATAAAGAGATTTTTTTTCAGCCTTGGAAACCTATGAGGCAATACTATTCTGTCCTATAGGGTACCACTGAGTTGAAATCAACCCAGTGGCAATGGGATATTGAAGCTGATGCTTTCTGCCGATTCTAAAAAATAGGGTTATTAGCAATTATTGTGGAAATAGCATGAATGAGACTATGTAAATGGGGTTGGTTACAGATAAATTCTTGTAAATGTTAAAGGATAAGTGATTGAGGATGGACTTGCCCAAAAAGAGAAAATTATTGCAAGATTTTGTTCCAGGGATAAAATAAAAATAGGTTTCCTGTGGGTAAGACTTAAGCCTATAGATATGGAATTTAAGGAACTGGTATTCCATGATGGTCACCTTCCCGACACAATCACTCAAGACAAAAAGTGGGTGTATAAACAAATGTGGTGAAGAAAGCTTATGGAACCTAGCTATCAAAAGATAAAGAGTCTAGGGTTTTAAAGACTAGAAGGTTCACAAGTGGCCATCTAACTCAGAAGCAATAAAGCGCACATGAAAGAAGCACACCAGCCTGTGTGATCACAAGATGTAGAAGGGATCAGGTATCAGGCATCAAAGAACAAAAAAATCATATCATTGTGAATGAGGGGGGGTACAGTTAGGGGATCCAAGATCTATCTGTAGGCAACTGGACAACCCCTTACAGAAGGGTCGCTGGGAGGAGATGAGCCAGTCAGGATGCAGTGTAGCAACGATGAAACATATAACTTTCCTCTCATTCCTAAATGCTACCGCGCCCACTATCATGATCCCAATTCTACCTTACAAACCTGGCTAGACCAGAGAATATACACTGGTCCATATAGGAACTGGAAACACAGGGAAACCAGGACAGATGAACCCTTCAGGACCAGTGCTGAGAGTAGCAATAACAGGAGGATGGAGGAAAGGTGGGGTAGAAAGAGGGATCTGATTACAAGGATCTACATATAACCTCCTCCATGAGGGAGGGACAACAAAAAAGTGGGTGAAGGTAGATGTCGGACAGTGTAAGATAGGACAGAATAATAATTTATAAATTATCAAGGGTCCATGAGGGAGGGGAAGGGGGAAGGAGGGGAAATGAGGAGCTACTACCAAGGGCTCAAGTAGAAAGCAAATGTTTTGAGAATGATGATGGCAACAAATGTACGCAGTGGATGTATGTATAGATTGTGATAAGAGTTGTAGGAGCCCCCAATAAAATGATTCTTTTTAAAAACCTCAAAGAGCAAAACACACTATGGTTTATTGTACATCAATGATACTTCAATAAAATTACATAAAAAAGGGGAAAAAGAAATGGAATTTAAGGCAAAGAAAGTATTCCCTTTGAGGACCATATTGCAAATATATATTTAGGCAGGCAATTAGATAAAGACATTTTAAGTCTGGGCTTCTATACCTGCCATCTGTCTGTTATGAAAAGTATAATTAGCAACTAGAATCTCTCATACAAAATCAACTCAATATGGTCTTTCTGGTCTGACCTCCGTGGTGTTCTACTCTGCTTTGATGGAGCTCATCATATCATGACTCTATAACAAGATTGAGGAGTTATTTACATTCTTATGTGGAAGGTAAATCTGTTTGGCCATTCTGTTAGACTAGTTCATTTTCTTTCCTACCATCCCATCTGCCATTTTAATTCAAAACAAGGCGAAAAGCATGTATGTGCCTTTTGAGGAAGGAGAAGATTTTGGTGTGGAAGAAATTCTCTTCTAGACTGCAAGGTAAGTATTTACCCCCTCTAGCCCTGTTGGAGGAGGGGAAAAGGAAGAGAGACAAGGCAAAGAGAACAACATAGTTAGTTTCACGCCTCCTTACTTGACCTGGGGATTGAGGGGAATATCAGTGACTATGGACCTGTTGTGCTCCCCATTTGGAAGCATGAAGAATAGAGGCTGCCAGGCAGAGCAGCCCTCTGGGAAGTCACTGAAGACAAACATATAGAGAGTGCCATCAAGTCTACTGTGATCCATGGAGACCTTATATGAAATGGAATGGAGTGCTGTCTGATCTTGCACCATTGTCACACATTCCTGAATGTTGAAGTCCATTGTTGCAGCGATTAGGTCAATCTGCCTCAATAAGGATCTTCCATGTCCCTCTATTTCATCAAATATGATGTCTTCCTCTAGCAATTGTCCACTGATAGTGTGTCCAAAACACATTAGTCAGTCAGTGTTCTCTTGTGATCCATAAGGTTTTCTTTCAGTAATTTTTGGAAGTGGACTAGCAGGCCCCTCTTCCTTGTCTGTCTTAGTCTAGAAGCTTCACTGAAACCTGTCCACCATGGGCAATCCTGCTGGTATTTGAAATTCTGGGAACAGAGCTTCCAGCACCATAACAATACACAAACCATTATAGTACAACCAACTGACAGATGAGTGGAGGATATCTATATCTATATATGGAGAGAGAGAGAGTAAAACTGGCAATGCAGTCTGATTAGGCAGTATTCTGATAATCTGCTGCTAACAGAAAGTATCCCCACAAATAACATCTTAAAGTAATGATGATATCAATTTTGCTCACAAATCTGCAATCTGGGCAGAGCTCAGTGAGGACACTAGTTTTGGCTTCATCAAGCATTAGCTGGGGTAGCTCAAAGGACAGAGGCTGCAGCTCTCTTAAGACTCACTCCCTCACACAACTGATACTTCTATTGGTTGGAGCTCAAGAAGAACCCTATATGTGACATTTTCATTTGGCTTGGTCTTCCTTGCAACATCCTGACAGGGTCCCAATGGTGAACAACCCAATACGACCAGGTGGAAGTCACAGAGCAACACTTCTGCCATAGTCAAAGGCCTGCCAAGATGCAAGGAAGAGGGAAAGCAGGCCCTGTTTCTGGAAAAATGAACACAAACTCATCTTGTAACAAGAGAATGTGCGATGTGCAACATTAGGACAGTCATCTTTGAAGGACACAACCTGCCATGAGCCAAGATACAGAGACAGATTTCTACGAAAGCGAAAGGGCAGGACTTAGACTTAAAGATAAAGCCACAGACTTCATAGGACAAGAGCAATAGGGAGACAAGCAAAGGAAAGCTCTAGGACGCAAGTCTAACATGGCTAAAGATAGGGACAATGTCAGGACTGAACTGGAAGCAAGCAGACACCTGTGCAAGGCAGAACCCGTGAAGTTGTGAGTGCCTTCAAAGCTAAGTCAAAGTACCTTGGGGCGTGAGAAGGGAAGGAGCAGGAGAAGGAATTAATGGGTAGGTTTATGGAATTTGTAAGTCTGGAGACAG
The DNA here is from genome assembly GCF_050624435.1 of Tenrec ecaudatus. Classification (NCBI taxonomy): domain Eukaryota; kingdom Metazoa; phylum Chordata; class Mammalia; order Afrosoricida; family Tenrecidae; genus Tenrec; species Tenrec ecaudatus. The sequence continues at coordinate 67,770 of NW_027459544.1, read as the reverse complement.
AGCATCAGGAATAGCTGGGTTCTGGCACTCAGTTGATACCATCAGAGTTTGAACCTTTTCCTTTCAGAGCTGTTTCTTTTTGAGTTTCACGCAGGCTTCCTGATGACAGCTGTAGTTTTATCTAGAAGCTCAGGAATTCTATTAGAGAGAGGCTCTTTTCCTTTCTAATCATTGGTGGTACTATCAGGTAAGCATTGGATTGCTAACTGCAAGGTTGGCAGTGCTACCCTACCAGCTACCTCATAGGGAAAAAGATGGAACTTTCTGCTCACATAAATATTTACAGTCTGAGAAACCCCACAGGGACCTTCTATGATTCAAAATGGACTCATTGGCAATGAGGAAATTGTTTCTGGGGCATTTTTTAGGGTTAGATATCATTAACCTAGCATGAGTCTCATACTGAGTCTGACCCAGTCCCTTTGGACAGAGGAAAGTCATGCCCTGACTAGCCAGGCCTGGAGCTGGCAGATTGGGTCAATGCCAGCAGAAGCATGGAGATGGAGCATGGTGGAAGAGTGATCCCAAAGATACAAGCCATGTGCTGTGAGTGGAAGAAGGGCAAATGAATGCTGCATTAATTAACCAGTCATTGGCAAAATGAGGTTGCATGACAAATGGCTCCAAAACCCAGCAGTTCAACAAACAGCCCAACCTCTTCCCTCCCACACACACAGTTCTTAAAATTCAGGATCAGGGAGATTAACTGGAACTTTGAACTTGGCACTTCAGGGCTTGGAAGAGGTGACAGTGCATGTAAAGGCCTTGGGGCAGGAGAGATCTTGGTGTGACTGAAAGCCCAGAAGAAGACTAATTTGGGGGAGGTGAGATAATAGGAATGGAGTTTTCAGTGAGCATTTCCTTGAGAGCCTTCAAGCAAAAGCAATTTTTCTATATTCATGTTTTAGAAGTAGATCTCCACCCATTGTGTAAAGCTTTGGGTATTGGATTGGTGTCGGTATGCAGGGAAAAAATAAATGGGCTTGTTATGGATTAGGAGCCTGTGGTAGTCACCTAATCTTGTGTCAAGTTAAGGATTAGGAGTGTAGGCGTGGAGTTTAGGCTGCCAATCTGGAGATAGTCAGTGAGATTTTTATGTGGGCATAGCCTCCTTCTGAGAACTCTGAGAAATCTGGTACTTCCTCCTTGGAGGTGGAAGACACCTCTCTCTCTCTCTCTCTCTCTCTCTCTCTCTCTCTCTCTCTCTCTCTCTCTCTCTCTCTCTGCTACTCCTTGGGAGACATTGCAGAAGGCAAGCCAAATGGATGCGACCAGACCTCTGAAGCCAAAGAAGCCTCAGAGAGATCGCAGCCAGCACTGAGATGCTTACAATGCCACTGGATCCACAAGACTTTCCACCCATTGGCCTGTGATTATCCTGCATTCAGCATCACTGCACATGTTTTATGGGTCTGAAAAGGAATTTATAGATTGGTATCAGACATATGGGCTAATACCAGACTTATGGATTTGATGTGCACTGGGCTGGGACGTTTGCTTAATGTACAATTACTGTTTGATATAAAACTCTCTCTCTGGATTTATAAGGTAGAATTAGACCAGAACATGTACTCTGGTACAGAAAGGAGCTGGAAACACAGGGAATCCATGACAGATGATCCCTTCAGGACCAGTGGTGAGAGTGGCAATACCAGGAGGGTGGAGGGAAGGTGGGGTAGAAAGGGTGAATCGATTATAAGGATCTACATAAAATCTCTGCCCTGGGGGACGGACAACAGAAAAGTGGGGGAAGTGAGATGTTTGACGTGTAAGATATGACAAAATAATTTATATATTACCAAGGATTTATGAGGGAGGGGGAGGAGGATGGAAGTGGGGAAATGAGGAGCTGATACGAAGGGCTCAAGTAGAAAGCAAATGTTTTGAGAAGGATGAGGGCAACACATGTACAAATGTACTTGACACACAATGGGTGGATGGATGGATGGATGGATGGATGGATGGATGGATGGATGGAATGACTGTGATAAGAGTTGTATGAGCCCCCAATAAAATTATCAAGGGTTCATAAGGAGGGGGGAGTGGGGAGGGAGGAGAAAAATGAGGAGCAGGTGCCAGGGGCTTATGTGGAGAGCAAATGTTTTGACAATGATGAGGGCAATGAATGTATAAATGTGCTTTATAATGGATGGATGGATGGATTGTGATAAGAGTTGTATAAATCCCTAATATAATGATTAAATAATAGGGAAATGATTTTTAAAAACCACCAACTCTCTCTCATACACATGAGTCTCCCTCGATTTTCCTCTAGCATACCCAGACTAATACACAGTTCGCCCCTGTCCTATAGGGCCGCTATGAGTTGGCATGGACTTGAGGGCAGTGGGTTTGTTAGGGCTTTGGAGTTCAGCAGGCCTTTGTTGGTGTGTTTGAGTCTATTTTTGTAGCTGTTGTTTGCAGGTCAGTGGCTCATCTTCCAGCACTCTATAGGACCATATTTTTTTGTGACCCATAGGCTTTCATTTGTTAATATTTGGAAGTAGATCACCAGGTCTTTCTTCCTAGTCTGCCTTAGGCTAGAGCAGTGGTTCTCAATCTGTGGGTTGTGACCCCTTTTGGGGTCCAGCGACTTTTTACACGAGTCACCCGATTCATGGCAGTAGCAACATTAAAGTTATGAAGTAGCAAGGAAAATGATTTTATGGTTGGGGGTCACCACAACATGAGGAATTGTATTAAAGGAAGGTTGAGCACCACAGGGCTCGAGGTTCCACTGAAGCCTGCACATCATTGCTGACCCTTCTGGGGTTTGTCATATCGGTGGCACAGCTTCCAATTTCACAGCAGCACTCTAGCTACCACTGCACCACGAACTGATAGACAGGTGGTGGACTGTTCTTAAAAGCCACCTGATTTACGATGCTTTGTTTTGACAGCCCTGGAAAATGGATACAGAATCTAGTTTCATAGTCAATGCAAGACACACCTTGGGGCAGTAGGGATGGCATGAAGTGAATAGATTCAAAGTATATTTTAGGGAGAGGAAGGATGACAGTTAATGCCTGGGGGGTGTGCAAGAAGAAAGGAAGCAGAGACACCATTGATATTAAGTGCCTGAGTTAAGACAGGAATTTCCAGGGAAGCTGGTGGGTCATGATGGGAGAATTTCACACTCCCCGGGGACAGGGGGAGCATTGATTAGTTCATATGTCTGCGCATCTTCTCAGACAATAGAGGCTTTGTCATCCTCAAATGAAGCATGCAGTTGGAGCTCAGAGAGGGCATGCAGTGCAAATGAAGACTGGGTTGGTTGAGATGGGTGGACCAGGGCCACTAGTCAATTCTGAGGAGCTTCAGAAAACCTGCCCAGTGTCTCTTGGAGAGTGGGCATGTCTCATGGCCACAGAGGGCCTTTTAATGTTTCACCTCCCACTGCAGCAGCGAGAGGCTCTATCAGCTCATCCTGGAAAGGAAACATACTACCTGCCATCAGGTTCATTTCTTCAGAAAGGATGGAAGAATACAAATGAAAGACTACAGTTTGAATGGGGTCTTAGGCAGACTATCAGGCTCATTAAAGCTTCATTTATTAAAACTTCATTATTCAGAGACATTCTCCCAGTAGGATGTATGCTGGGGTGGGGGTGGGCATGAGGAGGAAGGCTTGGAGCAGGGTAGGGGAACAACCCCACACCCCCAAAAAATACCTTCCCAAGAAGCAATTCCAGTGGGCACAGATTAGAAAGAAGTTTCATCCTCTGGTCACTTGATGTTTGTCCCTCTCTTTTATCTGAATGCTCTTTCCACATTGCTCAGATGAATCATCAAATTTATATTAAAATGCAAGTTAGGAAGCATCATCCCCAACCAACCTTGTTCATCAAAATGGTAGTGCTCTCTCCGGGTACCCTGAGTTCAGTTTGTCAACAAGCTGAAGCAGTTGAGCTGGGGCTCTGTGAGGCCCAGGAGCATGAGTTCATTAATATCCGACCCATAATGCCTTGCTGGGTTTATGCCAACAAAGCCCTGTCACTCCTTACCATAGGATTTACTCACTCTTTGAAACAGGCATTTATTTACACACAGTTTGACCTCATGATGGTGTTCAGCAGATGTGGATCTTACTTATTTGCATTGTTCTGTGACAGTTGCAAAATTCGTTAGTGGCTCAGGGATCAATCCTCTGTGGACTGCCCCGAAGCTAGATGAAGCAAGCGGGTTCTCCCTGATTCATCCTCCCTCCTTAGCAATGCTTGCTAGTCAGGATAACATAGTGCCCATTAAAGAAACTGCCTGTGTCACTTTAAATTTGTGACCTGGGCGGGAGGGAGGGTCATGATCACAAGTGACAGAAACTGATGCTTGACTAACTTAGGGAAAAAGGCCTAATGGTGGATAAATGTTGGGAAGACAAGAAAATGTGGCAAATGCCTGGGCAATCTCAGGGCTGTGAAGCAGGTAATGGCGAAACACTCCTCCTGAGGCCAAAGCGTGCCCTCTGTAGTACATTAAATCACATTCACACACACCCATTCATGTTCACATGGGACCTGAGGCTATGGCCTTACTTGGAGAGGAGGTCTTGGCAGATGTGCTTAGATAAGTATTTCAAGAGCTCCATCTTTCTGGGTTTAGATTTCAGATGGATACTACATGCACTGATTGGTGTGTTCTTATAAGAAGGGGAGTGGGCACACAGAGACCCCGTGTGAAGACACTGGCAGAGATTGGATCAGTGCATCGATAAGCCAAGAAATATCAAGTAGTAGCAGCAGTGACCAGAAGCAGAGAGAGGCTACTTTGATTCTCCTTCAGAGTTCTCAGAAGGAATGAATCTTGCCCACACCTTAATTTTAACCCTTTGTCCTTCAGAAAAGTGAGAGAACAAATGCCTGCTGTTTAAGTCACTCGATTGGTAGCCAGTTGTTACAGCTACCCAAAAGAACCATTATGGATTGATCTGTAGCCCCCTCAAAATATGTGAGAAATTTGAACCTTGGTGGACATGATCCTGTTTGAAAAGAAGGGAGTTCTTTTGTAATATAAATGAGGCCGTATGGCCACTGGAGATCCCTTCATAGAGGGGTTTAGAAGAGGAGATGGGTCAGTCAGGGTGCGAGGTAGTACCGATGAAGAACACAGCTTTCCCCCAGATCCTGTATGCTTCCTCCCCCCAACTACCATGATCCAAATTCTACCTTGCAGGGCTGGATAGGGCAGAGGTTGTACACTGGTGCATATGGGGGCTGGAGGCACAGGGAATCCAGGGTGGATGATACCTTCAGGACCAAAGGTGTGAGGGGCGATGCTGGGAGAGTGGAGGGTGAGTGGGTTGGAAAGGGGGAACTGATTACGAGGATCCACATGTGACCTCCTCCCTGGGAGATGGACAGCAGAGAAGGGGGGGGGAAGGGAGACTCGGGATAGAGCAAGATATGACAAAATAACAATGTATAAATTACCAAGGGTACATGAGGGAGGGGGGAGCGGGGAGGGAGTGGAAAAAAAAAAGAGGACCTGATGCAAAGTGCATAAGTGGAGAGCAAATGCATTGAGAATGATTGGGGCAGGGAATGTGCGGATGTGCTTTATATAATTGATGTATGTATATGTATGGATTGTGATAAGAGTTGTATGAGCCCCTAATAAAATGTAAAAAAAGAGAAAATGATTAAGGCAAAGAATGTACAGATGTGCTTTATACAATTGATATATGTATATGTATGGATTGTGATAAGAGTTGTATGAGTCCCTAATAAAATGTTTAAAAAAATGAGGCCATATGAGAATAGGCTTGAGCCTAAACCTAAACACTTCTGAGTTAAAGGCCAGGATAGACCCAGTAACACACAGTACGGGGAGAAAGATAGCGAGGAATGCCAAGGAACTTTCTGGTATCCACAAAGAAGGACCCTGACCTAGAGTCGCACCCCAAATTTGAACCTGTAAGCTCCAAAGCAGGGGGAAAAGTGTTTTAAGGCTACTGACTTGTTGGGTAATTTTTGGTTAAGGAGATTAAGACAGAAACTTAAGACATCCTCCAATCCTTCCTCTGGCTTCGTTCCATTTTTCTCACATTCAAGAGTCCTCCTAGAGGATTCATTCAGGTTGTTGTTGTTGTTGTTCAGTGTCATAGTGAGGGTTTGGATTCATTGTGACCATACATACAACATAATCATACACTGCCCGGTCCTGTACCATTCTCACAGTTGTTCTTAAGTTTGAGCCCATTGTTGCAGCCACTGTGTCAATCCCATTTGTTGAGGGCTTTCCTCTTTTTCATTGCCCCTCTACTTTCCAGAACACGATGTCCTGCTCCAGGGACTGATCTCTCCGGACAACATGTCAATGTTAAGGCGAAGTCTCATTATCCTTGCCCTGAGGAACATTCTGGCTGTACTTCATCCAAGTTAGATGGGTTTGTTCTTTTGGCAGTCCATGGTACATTCATTACTCTTTTACATCACTACTAATCAAATATATCTATTCTTCTTTGGTCTTCCTTATTCAGTGTTCAACTTTCACATGAATATGAGACAGTTGAAAATACCATGGCCTGGGTCAACCCGCCCCAGTCCTCAAAGTAATCTCTTGCTTTTCAACACTTTAAAGAGGTCTCGTATAGCAGATTTGACTAGTGAAATGTGTCATTTGTTCTCTTCTCTGCTGCTTCCATGAGAATTGATTGTGGATTCAAGCAAGACAAAATCCTTGACAATTTCGATCTTTCCTCCATTTATCATGATGTTATCAATAGGTCCAGTTGTGAGGGTCTGGGCTTTCTTTACATTGAGTCATAATCCAAACTGAAGGCTTTAATCAATCCTTCATCTTCATCAGCAAGTGAATCAAGTCCTTCTCATTTTCAGCAAAATTGTGTCATCTGTATAATGCAGGTTGTTAATAGGCCTTCCTCCAACCTGATGCTCCATCAGGCACTGCCCCTTAATGAGTTTAGGTCATGAAGGATAGTCCTCCATAGGCACATTGATTATTACACTACCACCCTCACATAATAAATTCAGAGAGAGAAAATTTCCCCAAAGCAATGGAAAGCTTACTAGAGAAGTGGAGGGTGCTAAAAGCCAAAGGTGACACAAACCGGAAATCAATACTAGTTTTCAATACCTGCAGTCATCTAATAGTTCACTGCACTATCTAAGGAAAGGTGAGGAGAACTGGGGCAATTCCATTAAAAAAAGACAATGCAGGGTATATAAGTCCGTCATTCCTCTGGAGAAGAAAAACACATAGTTGGGTTGTAGAGCTTTGTTTGCTAATCAACCGAATGTAGTTGTAAGGCAGGGGTGTGCGTGTACGCGTGTGTGTGTGTGCGTGCGTGTGTGTGTGTGTTGAAGGGAGGGGCTTGCCATTCTATTTCATAGCCAGGAGAAAGATGAGCCTCTTCCCATATCTTTTGCTCTGTGGCAAGTTACTGATCTACAAGGAACTTTTATTTGACAAGGACATTGCCGAGAAAACAACGGGAATCTTGTGTTCATCTCCGCTGAGAGGTGGAGTCAAAGAGATGGGCTTTATGACAGACACCCTGATCGTGCAACCAAACTATGAAATGGCCTCATACATTCAACACACATTTGCTGCACCTCCCCAGTGTGCTGCCCAGATATTACCAGGCAGAGTGTTTTATGGGCAGCATTTTAGAGTTAGGCAGGCAGAGGGAGTGTCTTTGTGGGTGTTGCCTTTACCAGTCCTTGGATTGTTCTGGGACAGGCATGCCTTTTTCCTCTAAAGTAACTGATCACATGTAAAGAAGGAGTCTCCTCAGTAAGACGGGTTGAACCAAACCCAACCTATGACAATCATCTCAATTGGAACACATAGCGACCCTATACAAATACCCGTAGGGTTTCCAAGTTTGTAACTCTTTTGGGGGGTCAACTACCATATCCTTCTCTTGCAGAACCACTACAGAGTTGAGCGTTGTGTTAGCAGCTGAATGCTTAATCACTGTGCCCATTTTGTTTGCTGAGCCGCCCTCAAAACACTGAACAGTTTTTCTGGGTACCAAGTATGTCCACTTCTATATCTGGCCTAGGGTGTTTTCTCCAAGTTGATAGGAGGTGCAAATCAGTTACTAGGGGTTTGGCAGAGTCAGTATGGAAACTGGGAGGGTGTGTGAAATTTGAACCAGAGTAGAACAATTCCAAGACACTTCCTAGGGATTCCTGGCATATAATATGCAAATGATAGTCAAGATATATAACTGTGTCTCTGTTCTTGGTTCTGTCAGTACCTGGTGTGGCCACAAAGGAGAAACCTGGTCTCCTGCTATTTTGAGCATCTAGTGTGAATGACAGGAGATAAGTCACATGCTAGTGAACCCTGGTGGTGTAGTAGTTAAGCACCATGGTGCCCGGCTATCAAAGCATATAGCGTCTGGGGTCTTAAAGGCTGGAAGATAAACAGGGGGCCATGTAGCTAAGAAACAACAAAGTCCACATGGAAAAAGCACACCAGCCTACACCAACATGATCGCTGAAGACAAAGCGGGTGCATAAGCACATGTGAGCATGTTTTCTTGATGTGCACTCACCCTTTAAATACAACTCTCTTATACATACGTGTTTCTGTGGATTTGTTTCTCGAATGCACCCAGACTAACATAAGCAGCGTGGAACGCATTTAAGAAGCCTAGACAAGGGCAGGGCAGGATATTCGGAGGGACTGGATCCAGAATTTGAGAGGAAGGAGCCCTGATGGCAAAACGGGCTGCTAGCTCGCTGTCCCAGGGGGGACAATGAGACTGCTGGCTCCCATGAAAATTTACAGTCTTGAAAACTCCATATAGGGTCACTGTGGTTGGAATCCACTGGACGGCAGTGACCTTTTGGGATTGAAGGTGGAAGCCACCAATGACTTCCTGCATTTGAGCCAAGGAGCCTCAGGAGAGTGTGTGAACTTCTGGAATGCAGTGAACAACCTCTGCACATCTGCTTTTCGTGCTGCCCAAGTCATGCCCTTGGCCTTTGCTTAAACATATTCATCCAGAAGTGAACCATCACAGCTGCTCCCTCGGGAAGCTGGGGGCTGAGCTCTCTGGTTCCACTCTGTCAGCATTTCTGGTCCGGGTACCTCCCCTCTTCCCCGGCACAGGCAATGTGCTTTTGGAAGCAGTGCTCCCTGGGTAGTGGGTGTGATTTGCCTCCTCTGGCCTAACATGATGAATGCTGAACTTTACCTAGCCCAGGGGAAAACTTATTATTTAAAGTAAGCTTTAGACAGAATCTTTAGAAAGAGAAATGGTTAACTTTATGTACACAATTACTCCCCAACACATAGGCTCAACCTCATAGGCTGTGGATGACCTTGAGCAGGTGCTCAGTCACAATGGTTTTCTATCAGGATTGAGAGTTCAGCTCTCTCAACTCTCCAACTGGTTATTAGCACCATAGTCTCGTTTCTATTTTTGTATTTACTTTGTTTTTAGGGGAAAAAGACTCCCAATCCAACTATATTTTATTAGGAACTCCTTTGCTAAGTTTTACACAAGAAAAAGGCACAAACTGCTGTTCTGGATGAAGGAGAGCATCCGCATGAGGCCACAATGGTGTTGGAAGGACCCACAGCCACAGTGACTTAAATAAAATGACACCCATTCTGTCCTGCTGACTCTGACTCATAGTGACTCTGTGTAGGGATCCTGAAGTTGCTACCTTTACAGGAAGCAATAACCTCATCTTTCTCCTGTGGAATGACTAGTGGCTTTGAACCAGCGACCTTGCTCTTAATAGTCCAACACTATCCAGCATTACCACCTGGGCTCCTGAAAACTTAAATAAGACATAGAAAACAAACAACTTTGTCACAAAATTGTGACTGAAGACAGATCAATTCCTGGAGTTTCAGGAGGGCCTGTGAGAGCATGAGCGGGACCTTCATTGGGATGTGCACACTACCGTATATCGTTGAGTGTGGCCCGGGGAGTGGACGCAAGCACACTGCCTGAGGGACAAGCTTTCCACTGCCAGTCAGAGTAGGAAAGAACTCAATGGCGGCTGAATCTGTGGCCCCTCAAAATGGATGTAGGGTCTCCACATAGACTCTCACTGTGAGCCACAGCCTATTGCTCAAAATTTAAGCTCAAATACGACTTAAACGCCAAACATTCTGTTTCCTTAAAATAGGGTACTGCCAGGATCAGCTAGAAGTCTGCATGACCTATCAGATCTCAACGCCGATCTCAAATCACTTCACATGATCCATTCTACCAGTCATGTCAAGGACAACTAGAGGTCTGCATGAGCGAGCCCAAATCGCCTCCTCACTTACCCATTCCAGAGGCTGTGCCTGTATAACCTATCGACTAACACATTCCCATATGCCGTGGTTATGAAACCAACCATCATGCTGGAATAAGGACCAATCACGATGCAAGGGTCAGGATCAATGGGAAAGCAAAATAGGGGCTGAGGGGAGCCAAGAGGGGTCGCTTCACTCAATCCCTAAACCTGATCTAATGTCACTAGACTGGGGTCTTCCTCACATCTCAAGGGCACCCGATTCATGATTGAAGTGAATTGTGCTTATTCAATCTTTGTTCTGCTTGCTGTCCTGCTGTGCTGCATCCTCTTCTTGCTTTTTTGTGCATGGCTCCCTCTGTTGTGGTGACAAATGGCTTGAGAGGGATTTGACATAGGGAGAAAGCCCACCCACATCAACTGTCACCAGAAGCAGACACTAAGTCCATTTCTCTCACCTCACAGAACTATGCACACCAGACACTGGTAGGGCTGCCTGGGAGGGGAACCCTTAGTGCAGTGGTTCTCAACCTGTGGGTTGCGACCCCTTTGGGAGTCATATGACCCTTTCACAGGGCTCACCCAATTCATAACTGTAGCAAAATTACAGTGATGAAGTAGCAAGAAAATCATTTAATGGTTGGGGGAGGGGTGCATCACCACAACAAGAGGACCTGTATTAGGAAGGTTGAGAACCACTGCCTGAGTGTGTTTAGGACTTTGCTGCCCTCAAGGTCATCAGACATTCCTGAAGGCAGAGCCACTGCAGGAAGCCCTTCTGGGAAATGCCCTGAAGACAGGTCTCAACCAACTCCACCCTCACCCTCTGAGATCCTAATCATAGGACGCATGGAAATGCTCCCTGCCACTTCGAAGGCTGTAAGTCCATGGGAGCAGAAAGCCTCCTCTTTCTCCCTTGGAGTGGTGGCTGGTGAGTTCAAACTGCTCACTTTCTGGCTAACATAACCCACAGACCAGTTCCCCCTGAGCTCAGTTTGGTTTGCCGCACAGCACACATTGTTTGGAACCTTCTGAAATAGCTATGCACATGTGCAGGTTGGGGGGATTTCGCACAAGATGCAGTCTTCCACCCTCTCTTGGCAAAAATAATTTTTGCAAAAGGCTTGTATTCTCTTCTGGATCTGAGTAGCAGCTACTCTCATGAAGTCATAGCACATACATTCATGCTACAGTCCTCCCAACTCCCTAATATCTTACGCCGAGTCTGATGCATGCTTTTCTGTGTCCTACATGGCAGCTGTAGGCACCCAAGGCATGGGCTCTGCAGCCTGGGTCCAAATCTCTCCTTCCCACTTCCTCACTGTGTGGTCCTAGGCTCATGACTTTATCATTCTGTGCCACTGATTTTTCATCTGTAAAAGGAGGCCAAATAGAGTCCACACATAGGCTTGTTAAGTGGAATAATTGAATTATTATACACAAAAAGCTTAGAACAGTGCTTGGCATCTTGCAAATACTATTAGGTGGTTTAACATAGGGACTGGGTCATCCATTACATATGCTCAGGTTCAAACTTCCGGCCAGGAAGGGGTGGTACACCTAGGTGGGCATTACACCTGGATTGGCCCATCTGGGCCAGGTGAATTCAATCCAGCCATTGGGGTTGACCATGACCGTCAACCATGCCTCCCTATGGAGGAATTGAAAAGGCAGGATCTTGACCGCTCCGATGTCTCCCTTCACCCACTTTTCTGTTGTCCGTCCCCCAGAGAGGAGGTCACATGTAGATACTTGTAATCAGTTCCCTCTTTCCAATCCACCCTCCCACAACCCTCTCAGTATCACCACTCACAAATTATCAAGGTTTCTTGAGGGATGGGGGAGCGGGGAGGGAGGGGAGAAATGAGGACTTGATGCCAGGGGCTTAAGTGGAGAGCAAATGTTTTGAGAATAATGAGGGCAATGAATGTACAAATGTGCTTTACACAATTGATGTATATATGGATTGTGATAAGAGTTGTATGAGCCCCTAATAAAACGATTTTTTAAAAAAGGCAGGATCCCGGAGCCCACTGAGTGACTTTCTCTCCAGCAGCTTCTAGGTAGGCTGTGCCCCGTGAGGGGCCCCGAGGTGCCTGTGTAAACCTGAAACTTCTTCTCTCAAAAAACCCACTTGGATCACAATCCAGGCTTCGAATTGAATTCTTTCTCGCGCGAAGCCAAGGCCTGAGGTATATCTCTCCCAGGAGAGATCTAACAATAGTATCTCTTATTATAGCATTAGGAGCCCAGGTGGTGTAGTGGACTGTGCATTAAGCTGCTAATCGCAAGGTCGGGGGTTTGAACTGACTAGCCCGTCCGTGGGAGAAATATGAGGTTGTCTATTTCTGTAAGGCAGTGGTTCTCAACCTTCATAATGCCCCCACCCTTTAATACAGTTCATGTTGTGGTCACCTGCAACCATAAAATTATTTTCATTGCTACTTCATAACTGTAATTTTGCTATTGTTATGAAATGGTTGACCCCTGTGAAAGGGTTATTTGATCCCCAGAGGGGTCGCGACCCACAGGTTGAGAACCGCTACTGTAAGGATTTAAAGTCTCAAAACCCCAAAGGGGCAGTTCTTTGTCCTATTGGGCCGGTATGAGTGGGAGTCAATAAAATGGTAGTTAGGTTTTTTTCTGCATCAGTATCAGATTCTGGTGGCAATCTTAGTCATCACGCATTGTGGTCTGGTTTGAACTCTGGTAGATCTGTGGGAAATGACTGCCCTGGTTTGAGGTGAGGGCCACGGTGCTTCAGTGGTAGATCTCTCATCGTCTTTCACCGGGAAGACCCGGGTTCGATTTGCAGCCAATGTGCCCCAGACTGTCAGTGAAAGTTTGTGTGTTGCTATGACACTGAGCAGGCTTCAGGGATGTTTCCAGACTGAAATAGAATAAGGACGAAAGACCTGATTATCTCCATCCACACATCGACCTATGGCCCTCCACGGTTGGCTTCCCTTCCCAGCCCTGGTGATAGCACAGACTGGCATAGTTTGCTCCGCTTCCCATGAGGTGTCCATGAGAGGCTGACTCGACAACCACGGTCAAGATCAACAGCTTGAACTCCTTTCTGGGTCTACAGAAACAAGAACAACCTTCTGAAAGGAGGTCGCATTGCTATTTGGGACTGGGAGAATGCCTTTGTGACAAGGATTGTGCTCTGGATCCCAAAGGCGACTTTTAAACACAGCCACATAGCAACTCCGGAAATTGCCATAGCAGAAGCCAGGTTTAAAAAAAAAAAAAAGTTCTACTGGCTTGCTCAAAGGAGGCCAGAGTTGGATGGGGGTGGGGTGGGGTGGGAGACTCCTCTAAAAATGAACAAATTTGTTTGCTTACATATTTGTCATGTCTTTTGGGCCTGAAAGAAAGGGGGGGAAAAGCAGACGAGAGGAGGAAACGGCGACTGACAGTCATCTTGTTGGTATTCCCACAGCATCCCCTCCTTAGGCACTTGCTGCCATCTCATCCAACTCCACTCAGTATATTTTCACCCAGCAATGATGCAGAAATGTCTGTGTACTCCAGTGTTATTGTAGTCGGGCAGCGTTTACGGGTTTGACTTTCAACTCAGCATGGCAGGACGTCTAGAAGCAATTATAACCAGCACCTGCTCTGTCTGTGCGGTGGGCAGGCAGTGACGGATCCCCAGCTTCCAGAACACTAGTGCCCCCTCCCAGCTCAGGATAATGACGGTGACACTCGGCCTCCTTGTTGTCTGGGGGAGCTCTAGGAGCTCTCCTCTGAAACCTCATGTTATTGGCATTTCTTTGAGTGAACACATCAAATTAGTGACTGTAAAGGAAGGTGTAGGAGATGATTATTGGTGACAAGACAAGCCTCAACCACTTCCAGAGAGCATGTCTCCTAAGTGCAAAGTATGGAGAGGGAGGAAACAATTGACCACAAATGGAACAGGCTCTGAGTCTCGCCACACAATGTATGTGCATGGTCACTGAGGCGCCAACATTATGGCTGGAGGACGGATATGGTTTGTGCAGCCGTGATTGCCATCCAGAACGTGCCGTGCTATTGTGAAAAACGATTTTTTTATTCTGAGCAAATCTCTGCTCCCACTTGCTTTAATGCTTCGCCAGAGAGCCAGGGACTCTGGGAGGGGTGGGGACGCACAGGGCTGGGCTGACCTCAGGAACTCATGTGTAAAGGGCTTTTTCTCACTTGGAAGCAGGCTGGGTTCACAGCTGTTCTTTCTGGTAAAGCTTGTTTCTGAACCTTGCCACGTCTGAGTCCGAAGAGGGAAATGAAGGTGACAAATGCTGCGAGGAGCCCTGGGCACATCTTGGCTATGGTCCTGCTTAAGTCTGTTCATTTGAATCCCAGTTTTACCTTTCCTCCTTTCTGGGTTCCGAAGCATCAGATGGGTGCCAAACGCTTCCACGGACAACTAAAGCTGAACAAGTTGCAGGCAGATGAAGAGCAACGGGAGGTTGGTGTTTGGGAGAATGAATACTTGGGCTTCCTAGGCCAGTCCAGCTGGTGGTTAGAGCCCTGTTTCAGATTCCACTGAAATCTCCTAGTGTCCAAGGACCAAGTGGCTCCTAAGTCCAGAATTTCTGTTACATGTCTCACCAAGGAGAAGCTGGGCCAAAATGCATTGAAGAATAAAGCAGGAGCTTGGCTTGTGAATCCACTCTCTGATTCTGAAATTTCAAAGGCTCCGTGCACAGACATTTCAACACTGAAAGCACAGCAGGGAAAATCAAAGACTTGGGCTTCCTCCTTGCCCCTCTTTTAGGGCTTTTATGGTTTTCCAAGGCGCCTCCCAGAGCCGAGTGTTGTATAGGTCATGTTTAAAAATGTCGTAGTTCTGAGGGACTTGCTGTTCTGCTTTCTTTTGCAAGGAGACCCGGTTTCTTGTCTTGTGGCCAAACACAGAGCACAGATGTCTGTGGGCCCCCTCCCTTTCCCCTGACCTTTGCTCTCTTCTCTGGATACCCTACTGACCTGTTCTCCCTTACAAGATCTGAACTGCTCACACACTTCGTTAAATTCTCATCCTAGCGAGAAGCATCCGAGCATCTTATTAGAGCCTGTATGAGTTCTGTTCTGGATGCCTATTTGTGTAACTTCAGGTCTCTGGCATGGAAACGTCCCATGCCCACAGACCCACACAGGTAATATAAACTCCAACAGTAGTTTAAGGTTTAAGGTGGTCACAGGGAACACTGGGGCCCGTGTCTCCTGGTGAACCCCTCAGGCTGTCTAAAGGGGCTAGTTCCATCTCAATGTAGCCATGCAGGAATGTAGACCGGTTAGGTAGCAAGACAAGGGGTTGTTCCTCTCCATGCTTAGGGGGCCCCCTACAGGAGGTTGGAAGCCAATGCGGGCTAAGCCCAAGCCAGGAGAGCTTAATTGATGCCTCCCAGCTGAAAGCCCTTACAAGGCTGGAATCTGGAGACCACCGCCCCTTCCCTTCAGCTGCTTCTCTGCCTTCCACTCAGCAGGGCTGAGTGTGCAGTGTCATGAGGGTGCCCGTGTTCAGTTTAGTGTAACGCCGGAACCTTCTTCTCTCATGTCTATAAACCCACTCGGATTACCACCCAGGCTTTGGTGTGAATTTCTTTCCAGTGTGTAGGCAAGG
The DNA here is from genome assembly GCF_050624435.1 of Tenrec ecaudatus. Taxonomy (NCBI): domain Eukaryota; kingdom Metazoa; phylum Chordata; class Mammalia; order Afrosoricida; family Tenrecidae; genus Tenrec; species Tenrec ecaudatus. Next base: position 51,933 of record NW_027459544.1, on the reverse strand, counting down.
ACCGAGACATTTCCCACCCGAGAAACCTAACAGACCCAGACTTACAATAAACCCATATTTGTATTTATAAGGCAAGAGGTGACCAGGTCTAGACAATAATGGTGAAGAGGGCCCTGGGTTTGAGAAAGATTCTGAAGTAGAATCCATAACCCTTAGAAATGTATTGGCCTTAGGGGAGGGGCAAAGAGGGCTGGATTGAGAAAGTCTCTGGCATCCAGTTCTGACTTGACTTCTGGATCCTGAATCCTTCAGGGCCATGACCTTGCCCTCCAGCCAGACCTTCCAATAGCCATCTTCTCAGAGCCTTGTTAAGTTCTCATAATACATTACACCTGCCATCCTGTGAGCAGCTACCAAACCCAGGCACTTTTTTCAAAGACAAGCTCGCTCTCTCTACCCCTAAGAGCAGGTAGTTTGGGGATGATGGATATGAGATACCACAGAAGACAAATTTGTTATCTTCCATGGTGCACAGAACATGCTGTCACAACCAGGACTCGTGACAATCCCTCAGTTTCCTAAATTGCTTCACTGCTACTTTTAATTAAGCCTCATTAGATTGTCATATCTTGATAAGAGGGATGACCCTGAACTAGATGCATAAATTAAAGCTATCCTCATCCTGTGCTTTTATATGAATGTGTTAATTATTTTTGTGATTAGGGAGAATAATGGAGGGATGGAGCAATACCAAACGGAGTTTGACAAAGTGTTGGTGTTTGCTGCGGCAAACGTGGTGCGTGTCAGACACAATCCGTCACCCAGTGAGTCTGCCATTAACACCAAGGGACAAAGGTAGGATTCCCTGTAATAAATAACCTTCCTCCCAGATGCTAATGGAGACCCAGCAGGACCCACTGTTATGTTGTCGCAGTTGTACACGGGCCCTTAGAGGAGACAGAGCTGGTGTTTGAAACGAGTCTTGTTGGCCCCCGGTTGGCTCACACATTTGTTTTTTAAATGGCATAATCACTAACATTTAAACACAGGGTGATGTCACGTAACAATCTGCAGCTTCTGAGAAATGGAGAGGCCCGACTTTGCTGGTTGACAGTGCAGAGGGACTGGGGGAGCAGTCAGATATGGTGATCAGAGTTTGGAATCCTTGCTTTCCAAGTACATGTGTCAAGGAGTTCAAGGGTTCAGAAATTTAGGAGGGAAGTTCCAGAAGACAAGTTTGTGTGGTCAATAATAAACCAATATAGGGGTTGAGATTTCAATCTGTTGGCTATTTATTTTGTGCTTGGTAGCCAACCAGCCCAGAATTCCTGACCTCGCCGACCTGTGAAACAAGGACCATTCCAGAATGAAATAGAAGCAAGCACGGAAGTGAGGGCATCCATTACCCCGAATGCATAAGGGTCAGGAACTAAGTGCTTTCTGTAGAACAGCTCCAGAAGGCAGACCTTTGGCTGGAAAACCTGTTAGGGAGCTAGCATAGGGACTGGCAGGCCTATTACACATGCTCAGAGGTCCGAGCTACCGGCTCATGAAGCAGTGGCTCACTGCATGCTCAGCAGTTCAGGTTTCCAGCCAGGAGGGGGAGCTATGCCTGGGTGGGGCTGTACCTGCATTGGCTCACCTAGGCCAGGTGAATTCAATTCAACAATTCAGCCAATGGGGTCGACCCACGTCATTGACCACGCCTCCCTAACCGCTCATAAAACTCACAGGGATCCCAAACCAGGCCTCGCCGTGAGCTGTTTCTCGCGTGGAGCCATGGACCGAGGCACACCTGTCCCCGGAGAGGTCGAAAAGAAGCGGTGCTGTGTGATTTGGAGCTATGAGGTAAGCCGGCCCCAGGAGTGGGCCCTCCCATGTTGGTCTCACGGATTGGGGGCCCCTCTGGGCTCCTTTTACCTCACCACCCTCGGGAGAATTGTTGGGTTGAATTCACGGTGTTCGTCTTTGCGCCGTTTCTTGCTGGTGTCCGTCTTTGCGCCGTTTCTTGCTGGTGTCCGTCTTTGCGCCGTTTCTTGCTGGTGTCCGTCTTTGCGCCGTTTCTTGCTGGTGTGCGGGACTTGACGTGCCTGCTCTCCCAGGAACTCGCCTGCCTTCCCGGGCTGCATTTGTGAGGGGGCTGGGACGCTGCTGCCTGGAGGCTGGGAGGATTTTGACTCCAAAAGCCTTCTCGAGGCTCAGTGTATAAGGTTTATTTGGACGTGAAAACAGAATCAAAGATGCAATTAACGAAGTTTTAGAAGCAGGCTTTATTGAGAAGCTTGCGGGCAGGTTCAGCAACTCAGGGTATTGAGCTATTGAAGCCGCGCAGGGGGAAAAAATCCTGGCAGCGTTTTTATGCCCACTGCTGGCAGGCACAGCTGGGGAGGATCAAAGCTGGGGAGGATCTGCGCACACAGGTGCTTCAGAAGGGAGAAGGTCGTTAATCTTACCTATATGTCAGGGACGCGTGGAGTGACCATATCTTCAGAAAACATTCTGGCTTTGTGACGAGCTGGTTCCAGGAATTTGGGGTTGAGCTGGGGAGGGGAGGTCGGTTAGGGGTCAGCCTTGAGAGCTAAGATGGAGGTGCAGGACTCAAAATGGAGTCTGTTGTGCCAAGACTGGGAAACAGTGTTGTGCCGCGGCTCCGGCAAACAGCAGGCCTGGGGGCGCCTGCGTCCACCCTGTTGGTTTGGGCAGGACTCTGGCTGGGTGGCCGGCTCCAGGCTGGCTTTCGGCTAGGCCGCAACCTGGGGCCTCCATTTTCCCAGCCACGTGACTCCACTCACAGGCAGAATGGCACCACCTGTGTCTGTTGTAGCTACACTCCATTCCCAGACAGCAAACCGCCCAGACTGCCGGAAAGTTCAGCAGAACAAGTTTCATTTCCTGCTCAGGGACCAGACCATCAGCTCTCTTGAGGGGAGACTGAGCGGCCCCCCAGTCTAATTTTCCAAAGGTTTTTATACTTTTGCAATGTGCAGGTGTGCAAGCAGGCAGAGCTCAGAAGCGGGGTATTGTGGTTAGCCATTCTTAGTTGAACCAAAACTGCTCTGGTCGTTCTCGAAAGCCTTCTGAACATCCATTTCCTTCTGTACGTTCCCTTGGGCTATGTCTGCACAGCCTAACTCCCCAGTATCAGCTAGTTCATTGGCAGTTCATAGCTAGTTTATTTACCATTCATAATGGCTTCTGAAAGCTCAAAATGACTTCTCTTGTCAAGGCTACTTAAGCTTTGCCCAGAGCTGCTATATACTCTCCTGTTCTTAGCCAAGTTCAAATCATTGAATCTTCGGTAGCCAGCCCAGTGTATGGTGGGCTCAGCACTAAGAGTTTTGTGGCTTGTACTTTCTGTGTAAGGAATGCCACTAGCTTATTGGTTATTACTGGGCCAAATGTGAGGCTTAGCAGGAGGAGGATTAGGGGCCGGCTAGGGCCGTTCATAGGGTAGTTAGCCAGGCTGACCAATTAAGTAGCTTTTCAAACCAATTGGTTCCTCCATTTCTTTTCTTGACTCTTTGTTCTAATCCTTTCCTAACCAGGGCTCATCTATCTTTATTGATTCCCGAATGCTTTGCATAGAATTAGTTTCTCCCAATGCTGTGCACAGCATTCCTTGTTTCCAAAAGAGCAAGTCAAGCCCTCGGCGGGTTTACAACACAACTGCTACAAGGGAGTCTAGGGATCTTTCTAAATGGGAGACAGGTTTTTTTTAATCCCTGTAGATCTAAAGCAATTTGCTGACTAAGAGTCTGATAGTTTAAGTTTCCTTGTATTAAAGCAACTGACCCGACTGCAGCTAATCCCATAATCCCAAGCCCTGTTACCAGTGGGACCAATACTGGGGCTCTTTGAACTCATCCGGAAATTCCAAAGTTATCCCTACACCTCCTTCACCAGAACACAGGTACACTTGAGGAGTAACATGCACTAGCACACAAATACCCGGGGAAAAGAGACAGGGTGTTCATCCTGTGGAACAAGTAAAGCAAGTACTCATTGGAGCAGATAACAAATTAGGATCAACATTTGGTTCAATGGGAACAGCTTGAAGGCAAAAATCTCGATATCTTGATATATTAAAGGGATACTTAGATGAATAAAAACACAGTCTTGCCCTTGCAAATCTTTTAAAGTGAGCTTAGACTTGAGTCCATACTAACATCACCTATAGACTGCTGCTTCGTGTAATCCTTTTTACTAACATTTCTAATTGGATTACACTCTGTACCAATAGTGCTATTTGTACCTGTGCCTACATAGTAAGGGGAAGCAGCGTTCAGACAAAGCCAACAATCAGCTGGGAGGTGAGGATTTGAGTTCATAAATTGGAATACAGCATCCCGAGAATCAAACACAGAACCTTGAGGTGGCTCCTGAATGAGAAGGGCCCTGTGAGTTGGGCTGGCAGTGAACGGGAAAGTTACTGGAGAGTCTGGAGGGTGCGGCAAAGGAATCTTAATGACACCAGCTGTGGCTCTTCAGGATTTATCCCGAGGTTTGGGCCTTTGTACGGATGGCAGGTTGCCATATTTTACTTTGCTGGATAGAAAAGGTTTCCCGGGATCTCTATCATTTACATAATGTTGAATTCCCCATGTTTTCCCGGTGAACCCAATAACGCTTGAATCCAATTCTTATTGGGTTATATTTGGAAACCATACACGTAGTGGGATCAAACCTTTCCGACTTGAGTCTCATTCTTGTAAAAATAATAGGGTCATCTTTAACAAGTTTCCACCCTGAAAATGATGGTTTCACAACCCCAAGCTGCGCAATGGTAATGTCCCTCCCCTTGGCAGTTAGGGAGTCCATGAGCCGGGCATATATAGACATGGTTTGTTTGGAGCCTTCTTTCTATAGAGGGTATTCCGCACCAATAGGACGGGATTCGAGTATAGGTCCCATTGTGCCCTTTACCTTTAAAGGATCCAGAATGCCAATTCTTTCCTAGCAAATCAAACAAATCAAAATGAAAACAGGGGGTCATACCCAGTATAAGAGGTTACATATTCACTGCTGGAGGTTAGAATAGCAGTCCACAGATGTGTTTGTGCTTGGGGGAAACACTGGGTGTTGTCAGCAATACTCAGAGAAAAACAATTAAGTTCTGTAAAGCCTTAATTTTGAGGGATTTTCCGTCTTTCTGGGTGTCCATCTTTCCAGGATATGCTCAGGGAGGGCTTTTTTTTTTACTTATCACTGAGGAACCCACGGCCCCCTCCCCACTATTTTAACTGCAGTTGGTGTTGTAAGTATCACTTGGTATGGGCCAGTCCACCTAGGTTCTAAGGTGTCAGGTTGGTGCTTCTTTACCCATCTCCAGTTTCCTGGTTGCACGTTGTTGGCTGCCTGTTCCCTTTCCCTTGGTTAGGCCCAAAATGAAGGTGTCAGAGCAGATGATTTGTCTCTCACCTGTTGCACAGCCTGCAGGCACTCGATGAGGGAATGATTAGTGACTTCCATTATTTCTACTTCCTTCAATCTTGGGAGGATTTGGGGAAGGTCTGCCAAACATAAATTCAAATGGGGACATGCTATTCACATAGGGAGCGCATCAGACTTGAAGTAGGGCAAAAGGTAAAGTAAGGATCAACCCAGTTCTCGCCAGGTCCTAAATGCAACTTAACGAACAATTCATTTAGGGTTCTGTTTATTTTTTTCTACTTGCCCTGAAGAGCTTCCAGTTAATATTTAGAAGCATTGCTAAGACTTTAGTAATTTGAGCAATAAATGTTGGGCCATTGTTGGACCCCAAGGTGGTGGGAAGGCCAAATCTAGGGACAATTTTAGTTACTAATAATTTACACACAGTGGCAGCAGTTTCCTTCTTGGTTGGGAAGGCTTCCACCCATCCAGAACAGGTGTCTACGAACACCAGCAAATATCGGTAGTCATACTTTCTAAATTTGATATCCATAAAGTCCACTTCCCAGAATTCTCCAGGACTACTACCTCAAGATCGTGGTTGGGGTTGCTCCTTTTCTTTCTGGGGTTGTTTACCCGAGCACAGTGCAATCAACGGTGGATGACATCTGCCACCCACTGTCCAAGCCTGGGTATGTAAAAGTGCCTGAGAAGCAACTGAGACAGTTTAGAGAGGATCCCAAATGCATACCTTCATGTAGTCCTTGAATCAGATCTCTCCCAGAGCTTCTGGCATGAATCTTCTTCCATCAGAATGGAGCAGCCACCCTGGATGCTCCCAGCCTTTTTGGCAGGCCAGCTCTTGGGTTATCTTTAGATCATTTTCTGAGTATGTAGGTTGTGGCTGTAACACTGGGGATGGCATGGTCACAGCCACTACCTTGGGGATTTGTGGTATAGTCCTGGCATTCGAGATCCACCGGTCCGGGGGACTGGTTAGGAGTGGTTCAACCATAGGTCCCCCTACCACAGCAATATCCTGTCCCAGTGTAAGCTTCCTAGCTTCTATGACTAGGATGGCCGTGGCAGCCACAGCTCGCATGCAGCTCAGCCATCCTGCAGCTACAGAGTCCAGTTTCTTTGAAAGATAGGTCACAGGTCTCTTCCATGGCCGCAAGTTCTCAGTTAGCACTTCTTTAGCTGTGCCTCTGGCCTCACATAGACAATTGGAAGGGCTTTACTATGTCTAGTAGGGCAAGGGAGGTTGCCCATATGAGCGACTTTTAAAAGGATTCAAACGCTTGTTGTTCTACTTCAGTCCATTTAAGTTCTTTTTCCTTTCCCCAGTACTTGCACATAGGGATTTCGTTGTTTTTGCAAATCCCAAATTCCACAATGGACAGTACCCCACAGTTCCTAGAAACTCTTGCAACTGCTTCTTCGTCTCAGGGACTGGGATTTTGAGGATCGCCTCAGTGCGGCTGGGGGACAAGGTCCGTTTTCCCTCCTCCAGTTGGTAGCCTAGGTATACAGCTTTATGGACACACAGTTGAGCCTTCCTTGCAGATACCCTGTACCCCAATGGGCCAAGGACTATTATCAGGTCCTTGGTAGCCCGTTGGCATTCCTCCAGGGTTTTGGAGGCCAGGAGGAGGTCATCTGCATACTGGAGCAAGGTGGTTTGGGGGTGTTCCTCCTTGTGTCCCTGTAAGTCTTCACTGGGTTGATGTGCAGGGGACACGGGTATGGAGAACAAAGCATCTTTAAGTCCAAAACAGTATAACAAATTCAGTTTGATGGGATAGTACTCAGGAGGATCTCAGGGTTTGGCATGTGGGGTGGCCAGTTTCTATCCTCTCATTTGCCTCTCTGAGATCCTGCACCGGTTGGAAGTCCTCAGTTCCCGGCTTCTGCATGGGCAGCAGGGGAGCATTCCATGTGGACTTGCAGAGGACCCAAATGCCTGTCCTCTTTCGTCTGCAAATGGGAACAGAAATACCCACTTTTGCTATCCAGGGAGTAGGGTTAGCTTGACACACCAGTGTAGCTGAGCTCAGAAGTTGTACGACCCCAGGCACCTGAAGTTCAGAAAGGTCTGGCAGGTTGTTCTCTGCCCAAACAAAAGGAATATCTTTTAGTGATTTATCAAGAAGTTCCTTTGAGGAGGTCTCTTCTGCTCCTTGATAAAACACATATCACTCTGACATTGGAGTGGTGAGCAAAACTTTTGGCTTTTCAAGTTCAAGGGTTAAGGTGGTTGTAGCAGATGAGAAAGTAATTATGGCTGCCATTTTTCATAATAAGTCACGATCAATTAGGGGAAAGGGGCATTGAGGCATTACCAGGGTGAGCGTGTAACTGTCTCTTGTGCTAAATCTGTTATTCTGGCCGTTGTCCATGGGTGTGCTTGGGTCTGCCCTGGGGCCCCTGTAATGAAAGCCTTTCCTTTTGACAAGGCACCTGTAGTCTTTTCTGAAACCAAGAAGGTGACCCCTTTGTCCACCTAGAAATTTACTGGCTGGCTCCCTACACGGAGAGTGAGCATGGGCTCTTTGGGGTCAAGTGAAACAGAGCCTGGACACCTTTATTCAGCTTCGAGCATTATTGTCTGTAGCTTCGATTTTTCTAGGCGAGGACTAGGCCCGTTCTCTCTAGTGGTGGCTCGTCCGCCTCTCCTGGGCTTTTCAAGGCACTGATTTTTCCAATGTCACTGTTTTGTATAGTAGGTACATGGATACTTCCTCAGGACTAGGCGAGTGAGAAGCGGGGTATTAGGGTTAGCCATTCTTAGTTGAACCAAAACTGCTCTGGTCGTTCTCGCAAGCCTTCTGAACACCCATTTCCTTCATGTCATTCCCTTGGGCGACGTCTGCACAGCCTACCTCCCCAATATCAGCTAGTTCATTTACACTTCCTAGCTACTTTATTTTCTTTTCATGGTGGCTTCTGTCAGCCCCAAATGGCTTCACTCTTGTCAAAGCTGTTTCAGCTTTTCCCAGAGATCCTACACAGTCGCCATTGTAGCCGAGAGGTAACAGGATCTGTGACCATGGCCAAGATGGCACCCACCAGTCCACATGTGGAAGGGCGCTGCCTAGGGAGCTGGGTGAAGAGGCCTGGGAGTTAGCCCTGCCTGGTCCCGGGAGCCCAAAGTTTCCCTTTTCCCCTCCATTCCCTTTGCCTTTCTCCTGGTTTTTCAAACAAGCTGCTCTAGCCCTATAATGCCAAGCACAAAATTGTCATAATTCTTAATGAAAACGTATCTGGTACCCAAATTATAAATGTGACAATTTGGTCACATTTCAAAAACACTGAAAATTTTATGCTTTTATAATATATTTTGAATGTCATATATATTGATAACTATGAAAGTAAATAATAAAAACCAAAAAAATATTTCCAAAATTTAAAACTTGAGGCGTTATAGGGCTAGTGTTCTTCCAGATTTGGTTTGTTCCTTCTTACAGGCTGCTTTTCCGTGGCCCAGGCTTAGGCCAATGGCGTTCGGAAGCCTAGGCGGAGTCACTGTTATTTAGGCTTTCAGCGATGCTGCTTCAGGCACTTTTGGGGACAGCTCTTACTTAATACACAGCTCCTCTGCCATGACGTTCCAGCCAGAAATTCCAATTTCCCTTAAGGTTCCCTGAGCTGCCACGTGTCCCTTCCCTTGAGAGATTTGAGCATCAGCCCCGCCAGCAGGCGTCTTGGAGGGCCTTGGGGCCATCCCAAGCAGTGGTCCTCCTAGCCTGTTGTCCAGAAAAATGGTTGCACCTAAAGGTCGCCCTCGGCGACTAGTCCTTGACCCCTTCCCTCGGGCTGAGGCATGAGATTCAGGGCAACCCAGGGGTGTGCTCTCAAGTGGGGGTTATTGACCTGGAGGCAGCAAGCTGTCAATCGCCTCCTTGTTTTGTGCTTTCTAGATGGGACTTAGCAGCTTGATGCTCAGGAATTGCCCCCTTGCATGAATCGTGTCCAATTGGGATAGAGTTGATACAGAGAGGCTGGGCAAACAAAAGCTGATAGATTCACTTTGCAACTCTATTTGGCCACAGTATCGTTTTGAGAAAGGAGAATGGTGGGCAGAGAAGGGTACGCTTTCCCTTCCAACCGTGATTCACCGGGAACAGTTCGGTAGAGTGCCGGGAAAGTGGGCGGAGATGCCAGAACTTAGAGCATTTCTCCTCTCGAGGAGCAGTAGGAGACCTTCATCCCCAGTGCACCCAGGAACCCCTAAGGCTGGCGTCCTCAAACTGTGGTCCATGGGGCACATGTGGCGCGATGCCATTTATCCCACCCTCGGGGTGTTTTTGCTGCCACTGCCTGTCCTGCTTAGCAGCCGACTCGTGCAGTGTGCATAGGAATTTGTCCATAGGTTTTTTGAAAACCATAGTCTGGCCCTCCAACGGTCGGAGAGACAATGAACTGGCCCCCTGTGTAAACAATTTGAGGACTCCTGCCCTAAGGGATCCTGGACTTCAGGTCACTATTGTCCCACCCCTGAACCCTCCCTGAACATTCTACCCCTAGTAGAGGCACCAGGGGCATTTGGTCCCCGGGTAACTTACAAGCCTTTTACTCAAATGGAACCCGAGAAAATTAAAAATGACACAGGCAGTTACTCTACTTTTGATCCCTGTTGAATCCGCCTGTAGCATCCCAATATTACAATTTAACCCTATAACACCGAGCATGACCTTTCCCTAACATTTAATCAAATGAATATAAATGTATATATATTGATAACTATGAAAGTAATGAATCAAAACGAAATTTTTTTGCCCCAAAATTTAAAAGTGAGGCGTTATAGGGTTAAAAAGAAGGATGGTTCTTATCAGAGGGGCCAATGCCTTAGGATCAAAAGTGAAGCGGTGATCCCACTGCACCCAGTAGTGCCCAAACCCTGGACCCCGCTAGGGGAAATTGTGAATGCTTTTACCCCTGTGCCGGTACTTAGAATGAACAAACACACACGCCTGGTAATCCTAAGACTTTTTACTTACTTCCTGTGATACTCACCTACTTTCAAGGGACTCCCACCTCACAATCCTAGCCTTGTCTCAGTTAAACTGTTCACCCTTTTGTGCGTTTGTTGGTTTTTCCAGAAGTTCTCAAGTTACCAAAGCCCCTAATCCAATTGTGCCAACTCCAGGACCACCATCTCCTGGACCACTTCAACCTTATCCAATCTAGCGCTGAATGGACAACCCCTCCCAGCAGAGCAGGAAGGGTGTGGACCCAAAGCCCCACTTCGCCCTTTCTGCCAGCAGGAAGTAGCTAGAGATGTCGTCGCCCAGTACCCCAAAGATTTGGGTCCACATCTCTTCAGGATGGAAATGTTAGGTAGCTAGCATAGGGACTGGGGTGTCCATTACACATGCTCAGATGGCCCAGTTAGCGGCCCAGGAAGGAGTGGCACACTGTGCGTGCTCAGAGGTCCAGGTTTCCGGCCAGGAAGGGCAGGTCCACCTGGGTGGGCGCTGCACCTGCATCGACCCACCTAGGCCAAGTATATTCAATTCAGCCACTAGGATCGACCAGGGTTGCCCACCACACCTCCCTAACGCTCCTAAACCTCCCTTGGATCACAAACCAGGCTTTGGCATGAATTCTTTCTCACGCAGAACCAAGGACCGAGGGATATCTGTCCCCAGAGAGATCTGACCAACCCAGGGAAGCTCTTTGGAGGCAGCAGGAGTGGACGTGAGTGGCTGGTGGATACTGTTCAGATGCATGGCTTTCTGCTTGGAAGGGGTTTTAGTCTTGGCTGACAGGATCAGAGGAGGTAGTATGTCTGGATCACATAGTATCCATGTCCACAAATGAGCTGCCCATTCCAAAGTCCTGACAGTGCCTTTGGAAAACACTGTGCTTTGGAATGTCACTCCTTGCAGAGGGCAGTGGGAGGGGCTGGGACCCAGGTATGCTGCCCCTTGCTCCCAGTTGCCGGTTTCTGGATCCTGATTATATCTCTCACAGGATCAGTTAGTGGGCTTGTTGTCTGCCTCAAGGTTTGTTCACCGAGGTCCTCCAGCTAGGTGGTGGTGTGTGTGCATGAGCAGAGGCTTCCTGCCAATCCCCCATGAGTTGAAGAGCTGCCCTGGTGTGGGCTCCGTGAAAGAGGTGCCCCAGACAGCAGGACTACACAAGAGGGTGGGCCCTGCAGGAACCGGAGGGCCATTCCCCCTGTGGAATGACCTCAGAGCCCCGCCTCTCTCACTGTCCAGCTGCCGGGGCTGTGGACCCTAAGCTTCATGCCCCACACAGGAATAGACACAGGGTGAGGCGACTGCAGCACCTGCTTTTGCTGGTCTAATCCAGCCTGAGATCATCCTAGCATCAACCCTCTGCCAGGGTCTTTTTTTTCTCTCCTTTTATAGGGGCTCATACAACAATAACCACAATACGTGCAAACATCACTGATATAAGGCACATTTGTACATTCATTGCCCTCATTATTCTCAAAATATCTTCTCTCCACCCAAGCCCCTGGCCTCAGCTCCTCATTCCCCTCGCCCCCATTCTCACTACCCCTCCTCATCAATCCTTCATCATTTACTAATTATTATTTTGTCATATCTTGCACTGTCTGATGTCCCCCTTCACCCCCTTTTCTTTTGAGGTTTTATGTAGATCCATGTCATCGGTTCCCCGGTGCCAACCTACCCTCCCTCCACCCTCCCAGCATCCCCATTCATAACACTGGTCCTAAAGGGCTCATCCACCTTGAATTCCCTGTGTGTCTAGTTCCTATCTGTCCCAGTGTACATTCTCTGGTCTAGTCAGATTTGTAAGTTATAATTGGGATCTTGATAGTGAGGGGAGAGGAAGCATTGAGGAGCTAGAGGAAAGTTGTGTTTCACCGTTGCTGTCTAGTACCCTGTGTAGGCATGTCTCTTCCCCAAGACCTTACTTAAGGGAATGTCCAGTGTACTGCAAATGGGCTTTGGCTCTCTACCCAGCATTCCCTGCTCATTCGCAATGAGATTTTTTTGTGCTGATGATGCCTGATCCCTTTGATACCTCGTGATCGCACAGGCTGGTATGCTTATTCCATGTGGGCTCTGTTGTTTCTGAGCTACATGGCCGCTTGCTTACCCTTCAGGCCTTTAAGACCTCAGACGCCATATCTTTTGATAGCAGGGCACCATCAGCTTTCTTGACCACATTTGCTTATGCAACCGCTTAGACTTCAAGGAACGTGTCGGGAAGGTGAGCATCATAGAATGCCAATGTAATAGAACAAGGTATTCTTGCAATGAGAGAGTCCTTGAGTGGAGGCCCAAAGGCCATCTGCTACCTTAATAGGAAACCTATAAAGATATGGACATAGGTGTATTTCCCCATGCTCACAGATAAATATATTTACATCTGTGCGTGTCTTTCTTTAGACCTGTATAACTGGCCCGTGCTTCCTAGGTCGCTCTGCTATTCCCTTTCATTTCCCTCTTGTGCCCACTGCCATGCTCAGTCTTCATTTGGGTTTCAGTAAATCCTCTTGGTTCCTTCACCCTTGATCACGCCCTACCAGGATTCCTACATCGCCCTCACCACGGATTTGCATCCACTTGTTGTTCCCTTGTCTCTGGGTTTCTTGACATCACTCCCTTTCCCCCCAACTCCCTCTTTCCCGTGGCCCTCCCGCGAAGCGTTGGTCCCCTTTTTCTCTCCGGCAGATTGTGCATCCTGCATCTCATTTTAGACATACAGTAGAGGTAATAACATGCACAAACACAAGACAGAGCGAAAGCAAGCACCAAAAGAAAGAAAATAGCCAAAATCCAATGACCATCAAAGAAAACACAACTCCTCAAGAAAGGAAAGCTCGTAGTTAGTTCACGGACTGTTTGTTGGCCCTTAGCAGTGTTTTCCAGTCCAGTCTGTGCGGGCACCAAGTCCTGCCCCCAAAGTCCTCCTTTAGCATTCCCTGGTGACCTTGTTGCTCCACCTCCTTACTCTTCTGCTGCACCCCCTTAGTGCTATGCCTCGGTGTGGCGGGATCCGTTCCCGCACTGTGTCTCCAGTGTTGTCCCTTCTAGGGCTATGGGTCTTTGAGGGACGTCGTGTCTCATCTTGGGCTGGCCATGTGGTCTTCTGTGTGGACTGTCTTCTCTGAGTGGGAACATCATCCCAAAGGCAGGATCCCGTAGCCCACTGAGCGACTTTCTCTCCAGCAGCTTCTAGGTAGGCTGTGCCCCATGAGGGGTCCTGAGGTGCCTGTGTAAACCTGAGTCTGCTGGAGGTTAGAATGGCAGTCCACAGATGTGTTTGTGCTTGGGGGAAACAGTGGGTGCTGTCAGAAATACTCGGAGAAAAACAATTAAGTTCTGTAAAGCCTTAATTTTGAGGGATTTTCCGTCTTTCTCGGTGTCCATCTTTTCAGGATATGCTCAGGGAGGGCTTTTTTTTTTTTTAATTATGACTGATGAATCCACGGCCCCCTCCCCACTATTTTAACTGCAGTTGGTGTTGTAAGTATCACTTGGTATGGGCCAGTCCACCTAGGTTCTAAGGTGTCAGGTTGGTGCTTCTTTACCCATCTCCAGTTTCCTGGTTGCACATTGTTGGCTGCCTGTTCCCTTTCCCTTGGTTAGGCCCAAAATGAAGGTGTCAGAGCAGATGATTTGTCTCTCACCTGTTGCACAGCCTGCAGGCACTCGATGAGGGAACGATTAGTGACTTCCATTATTTCTACTTCTTTCAATCTTGGGAGGATTTGGGGAAGGTCTGCCAAACATAAATTCAAATGGGGTCATGCTATTCACATAGGGAGCACATCGGACTTGAAGTAGGGCAAAAGGTAAAGTAAGGATCAACCCAGTTCTCGCCAGGTCCTAAATGCAACTTAACGAACAATTCCTTTAGGGTTCTGTTTATTTTTTCTACTTGCCCTGAAGAGCTTCCAGTTAATATTTAGAAGCATTGCTAAGACTTTAGTAATTTGAGCAATAAATGTTGGGCCATTGTTGGACCCCAAGGTGGTGGGAAGGCCAAATCTAGGGACAATTTTAGTTACTAATAATTTACACACAGTGGCAGCAGTTTCCTTCTTTGTTGGGAAGGCTTCCACCCATCCAGAACAGGTGTCTACGAACACCAGCAAATATCGGTAGCCATACTTTCTAAGTTTGATATCCATAAAGTCCACCTCCCAGAATTCTCCTGGACTACTACCTCGAGCTCGTGGTTGGGGTTGCTCCTTTTCTTTCTGGGGTTGTTTACCCGAGCACAGTGCAATCAACGGTGGATGACATCTGCCACCCAGTGTCCAAGCCTGGGTATGTAAAAGTGCCTGAGAAGCAACTGAGACAGTTTAGAGAGGATCCCAAATGCATACCTTCATGTAGTCCTTGAATCAGATCTCTCCCAGAGCTTCTGGCATGAATCTTCTTCCATCAGGATGGACCAGCCACCCTGGATGCTCCCAGTCTTTTTGGCAGGCCAGCTCTTGGCTTATCTTTAGATCATTTTCTGAGTATGTAGGTTGTGGCTGTAACACTGGGGATGGCATGGTCACAGCCACTACCTTGGGGATTTGTGGTATAGTCCTGGCATTCGAGATCCACCGGTCCGGGGGACTGGTTAGCAGTGGTTCAACCATAGGTCCCCCTACCACAGCAATATCCTGTCCCAGTGTAAGCTTCCTAGCTTCTATGACTAGGATGGCCGTGGCAGCCTCAGCTCGCATGCAGCTCAGCCATCCTGCAGCTACAGAGTCCAGTTTCTTTGAAAGATAGGCCACAGGTCTCTTCCATGGCCGCAAGTTCTCAGTTAGCACTTCTTTAGCTGTGCCTCTGGCCTCACATAGACAATTGGAAGGGCTTTACTATGTCTAGTAGGGCAAGAGAGGTTGCCCATATGAGCGACTTTTAAAAGGATTCAAACGCTTGTTGTTCTACTTCAGTCCATTTAAGTTCTTTTTCCTTTCCCCAGTACTTGCACATAGGGGTTTCGTTGTTTTTGCAAATCCCAAATTCCACAAAGGACAGTACCCCACAGCTCCTAGAAACTCTTGCAACTGCCTCTTAGTCTCAGGGACTGGATTTTGAGGATCGCCTCAATGCGGCTGGGGGACAAGGTCCGTTTTCCCTCCTCCAGTTGGTAGCCTAGGTATACAGCTTTATGGACACACAGTTGAGCCTTTCTTGCAGATACCCTGTACCCCAATGGGCCAAGGACTATTATCAGGTCCTTGGTAGCCCGTTGGCATTCCTCCAGGGTTTTGGAGGCCAGGAGGAGGTCATCTGCATACTGGAGCAAGGTGGTTTGGGGGTGTTCCTCCTTGTGTCCCTGTAAGTCTTCACTGGGTTGATGTGCAGGGGACACGGGTATGGAGAACAAAGCATCTTTAAGTCCAAAACAGTATAACAAATTCAGTTTGATGGGATAGTACTCAGGAGGATCTCAGGGTTTGGCCTGTGGGGTGGCCAGTTTCTATCCTCTCATTTGCCTCTCTGAGATCCTGCACCGGTTGGAAGTCCTCAGTTCCCGGCTTCTGCATGGGCAGCAGGGGAGCATTCCATGTGGACTTGCAGAGGACCCAAATGCCTGTCCTCTTTCGTCTGCAAATGGGAACAGAAATACCCACTTTTGCTATCCAGGGAGTAGGGTTAGCTTGACACACCAGTGTAGCTGAGCTCAGAAGTTGTACGACCCCAGGCACCTGAAGTTCAGAAAGGTCTGGCAGGTTGTTCTCTGCCCAAACAAAAGGAATATCTTTTAGTGATTTATCAAGAAGTTCCTTTGAGGAGGTCTCTTCTGCTCCTTGATAAAACACATATCACTCTGACATTGGAGTGGTGAGCAAAACTTTTGGCTTTTCAAGTTCAAGGGTTAAGGTGGTTGTAGCAGATGAGAAAGTAATTATGGCTGCCATTTTTCATAATAAGTCACGATCAATTAGGGGAAAGGGGCATTGAGGCATTACCAGGGTGAGCGTGTAACTGTCTCTTGTGCTAAATCTGTTATTCTGGCCGTTGTCCATGGGTGTGCTTGGGTCTGCCCTGGGGCCCCTGTAATGAAAGCCTTTCCTTTTGACAAGGCACCTGTAGTCTTTTCTGAAACCAAGAAGGTGACCCCTTTGTCCACCTAGAAATTTACTGGCTGGCTCCCTACACGGAGAGTGAGCATGGGCTCTTTGGGGTCAAGTGAAACAGAGCCTGGACACCTTTATTCAGCTTCGAGCATTATTGTCTGTAGCTTCGATTTTTCTAGGCGAGGACTAGGCCCGTTCTCTCTAGTGGTGGCTCGTCCGCCTCTCCTGGGCTTTTCAAGGCACTGATTTTTCCAATGTCACTGTTTTGTATAGTAGGTACATGGATACTTCCTCAGGACTAGGCGAGTGAGAAGCGGGGTATTAGGGTTAGCCATTCTTAGTTGAACCAAAACTGCTCTGGTCGTTCTCGCAAGCCTTCTGAACACCCATTTCCTTCATGTCATTCCCTTGGGCGACGTCTGCACAGCCTACCTCCCCAATATCAGCTAGTTCATTTACACTTCCTAGCTACTTTATTTTCTTTTCATGGTGGCTTCTGTCAGCCCCAAATGGCTTCACTCTTGTCAAAGCTGTTTCAGCTTTTCCCAGAGATCCTACACAGTCGCCATTGTAGCCGAGAGGTAACAAGATCTGTGACCATGGCCAAGATGGCACCCACCAGTCCACATGTGGAAGGGCGCTGCCTAGGGAGCTGGGTGAAGAGGCCTAGGAGTTAGCCCTGCCTGGTCCCGGGAGCCCAAAGTTTCCCTTTTCCCCTCCATTCCCTTTGCCTTTCTCCTGGTTTTTCAAACAAGCTGCTCTAGCCCTATAACGCCAAGCACAAAATTGTCATAATTCTTAATGAAAACGTATCTGGTACCCAAATTATAAATGTGACAATTTGGTCACATTTCAAAAACACTGAAAATTTTATGCTTTTATAATATATTTTGAATGTCATATATATTGATAACTATGAAAGTAAATAATAAAAACCAAAAAAATATTTCCAAAATTTAAAACTTGAGGCGTTATAGGGCTAGTGTTCTTCCAGATTTGGTTTGTTCCTTCTTACAGGCTGCTTTTCCGTGGCCCAGGCTTAGGCCAATGGCGTTCGGAAGCCTAGGCGGAGTCACTGTTATTTAGGCTTTCAGCGATGCTGCTTCAGGCACTTTTGGGGACAGCTCTTACTTAATACACAGCTCCTCTGCCATGACGTTCCAGCCAGAAATTCCAATTTCCCTTAAGGTTCCCTGAGCTGCCACGTGTCCCTTCCCTTGAGAGATTTGAGCATCAGCCCCGCCAGCAGGCGTCTTGGAGGGCCTTGGGGCCATCCCAAGCAGTGGTCCTCCTAGCCTGTTGTCCAGAAAAATGGTTGCACCTAAAGGTCGCCCTCGGCGACTAGTCCTTGACCCCTTCCCTCGGGCTGAGGCATGAGATTCAGGGCAACCCAGGGGTGTGCTCTCAAGTGGGGGTTATTGACCTGGAGGCAGCAAGCTGTCAATCGCCTCCTTGTTTTGTGCTTTCTAGATGGGACTTAGCAGCTTGATGCTCAGGAATTGCCCCCTTGCATGAATCGTGTCCAATTGGGATAGAGTTGATACAGAGAGGCTGGGCAAACAAAAGCTGATAGATTCACTTTGCAACTCTATTTGGCCACAGTATCGTTTTGAGAAAGGAGAATGGTGGGCAGAGAAGGGTACGCTTTCCCTTCCAACCGTGATTCACCGGGAACAGTTCGGTAGAGTGCCGGGAAAGTGGGCGGAGATGCCAGAACTTAGAGCATTTCTCCTCTCGAGGAGCAGTAGGAGACCTTCATCCCCAGTGCACCCAGGAACCCCTAAGGCTGGCGTCCTCAAACTGTGGTCCATGGGGCACATGTGGCGCGATGCCATTTATCCCACCCTCGGGGTGTTTTTGCTGCCACTGCCTGTCCTGCTTAGCAGCCGACTCGTGCAGTGTGCATAGGAATTTGTCCACAGGTTTTTTGAAAACCATAGTCTGGCCCTCCAATGGTCGGAGAGACAATGAACTGGCCCCCTGTGTAAACAATTTGAGGACTCCTGCCCTAAGGGATCCTGGACTTCAGGTCACTATTGTCCCACCCCTGAACCCTCCCTGAACATTCTACCCCTAGTAGAGGCACCAGGGGCATTTGGTCCCCGGGTAACTTACAAGCCTTTTACTCAAATGGAACCCGAGAAAATTAAAAATGACACAGGCAGTTACTCTACTTTTGATCCCTGTTGAATCCGCCTGTAGCATCCCAATATTACAATTTAACCCTATAACACCGAGCATGACCTTTCCCTAACATTTAATCAAATGAATATAAATGTATATATATTGATAACTATGAAAGTAATGAATCAAAACGAAATTTTTTTGCCCCAAAATTTAAAAGTGAGGCGTTATAGGGTTAAAAAGAAGGATGGTTCTTATCAGAGGGGCCAATGCCTTAGGATCAAAAGTGAAGCGGTGATCCCACTGCACCCAGTAGTGCCCAAACCCTGGACCCCGCTAGGGGAAATTGTGAATGCTTTTACCCCTGTGCCGGTACTTAGAATGAACAAACACACACGCCTGGTAATCCTAAGACTTTACTTACTTCCTGTGATACTCACCTACTTTCAAGGGACTCCCACCTCACAATCCTAGCCTTGTCTCAGTTAAACTGTTCACCCTTTTGTGCGTTTGTTGGTTTTTCCAGAAGTTCTCAAGTTACCAAAGCCCCTAATCCAATTGTGCCAACTCCAGGACCACCATCTCCTGGACCACTTCAACCTTATCCAATCTAGCGCTGAATGGACAACCCCTCCCAGCAGAGCAGGAAGGGTGTGGACCCAAAGCCCCACTTCGCCCTTTCTGCCAGCAGGAAGTAGCTAGAGATGTCGTCGCCCAGTACCCCAAAGATTTGGGTCCACATCTCTTCAGGATGGAAATGTTAGGTAGCTAGCATAGGGACTGGGGTGTCCATTACACATGCTCAGATGGCCCAGTTAGCGGCCCAGGAAGGAGTGGCACACTGTGCGTGCTCAGAGGTCCAGGTTTCCGGCCAGGAAGGGCAGGTCCACCTGGGTGGGCGCTGCACCTGCATCGACCCACCTAGGCCAAGTATATTCAATTCAGCCACTAGGATCGACCAGGGTTGCCCACCACACCTCCCTAACGCTCCTAAACCTCCCTTGGATCACAAACCAGGCTTTGGCATGAATTCTTTCTCACGCAGAACCAAGGACCGAGGGATATCTGTCCCCAGAGAGATCTGACCAACCCAGGGAAGCTCTTTGGAGGCAGCAGGAGTGGACGTGAGTGGCTGGTGGATACTGTTCAGATGCATGGCTTTCTGCTTGGAAGGGGTTTTAGTCTTGGCTGACAGGATCAGAGGAGGTAGTATGTCTGGATCACATAGTATCCATGTCCACAAATGAGCTGCCCATTCCAAAGTCCTGACAGTGCCTTTGGAAAACACTGTGCTTTGGAATGTCACTCCTTGCAGAGGGCAGTGGGAGGGGCTGGGACCCAGGTATGCTGCCCCTTGCTCCCAGTTGCCGGTTTCTGGATCCTGATTATATCTCTCACAGGATCAGTTAGTGGACTTGTTGTCTGCCTCAAGGTTTGTTCACCGAGGTCCTCCAGCTAGGTGGTGGTGTGTGTGCATGAGCAGAGGCTTCCTGCCAATCCCCCATGAGTTGAAGAGCTGCCCTGGTGTGGGCTCCGTGAAAGAGGTGCCCCAGACAGCAGGACTACACAAGAGGGTGGGCCCTGCAGGAACCGGAGGGCCATTCCCCCTGTGGAATGACCTCAGAGCCCCGCCTCTCTCACTGTCCAGCTGCCGGGGCTGTGGACCCTAAGCTTCATGCCCCACACAGGAATAGACACAGGGTGAGGCGACTGCAGCACCTGCTTTTGCTGGTCTAATCCAGCCTGAGATCATCCTAGCATCAACCCTCTGCCAGGGTCTTTTTTTTCTCTCCTTTTATAGGGGCTCATACAACAATAACCACAATACGTGCAAACATCACTGATATAAGGCACATTTGTACATTCATTGCCCTCATTATTCTCAAAATATCTTCTCTCCACCCAAGCCCCTGGCCTCAGCTCCTCATTCCCCTCGCCCCCATTCTCACTACCCCTCCTCATCAATCCTTCATCATTTACTAATTATTATTTTGTCATATCTTGCACTGTCTGATGTCCCCCTTCACCCCCTTTTCTTTTGAGGTTTTATGTAGATCCATGTCATCGGTTCCCCGGTGCCAACCTACCCTCCCTCCACCCTCCCAGCATCCCCATTCATAACACTGGTCCTAAAGGGCTCATCCACCTTGAATTCCCTGTGTGTCTAGTTCCTATCTGTCCCAGTGTACATTCTCTGGTCTAGTCAGATTTGTAAGTTATAATTGGGATCTTGATAGTGAGGGGAGAGGAAGCATTGAGGAGCTAGAGGAAAGTTGTGTTTCACCGTTGCTGTCTAGTACCCTGTGTAGGCATGTCTCTTCCCCAAGACCTTACTTAAGGGAATGTCCAGTGTACTGCAAATGGGCTTTGGCTCTCTACCCAGCATTCCCTGCTCATTCGCAATGAGATTTTTTTGTGCTGATGATGCCTGATCCCTTTGATACCTCGTGATCGCACAGGCTGGTATGCTTATTCCATGTGGGCTCTGTTGTTTCTGAGCTACATGGCCGCTTGCTTACCCTTCAGGCCTTTAAGACCTCAGACGCCATATCTTTTGATAGCAGGGCACCATCAGCTTTCTTGACCACATTTGCTTATGCAACCGCTTAGACTTCAAGGAACGTGTCGGGAAGGTGAGCATCATAGAATGCCAATGTAATAGAACAAGGTATTCTTGCAATGAGAGAGTCCTTGAGTGGAGGCCCAAAGGCCATCTGCTACCTTAATAGGAAACCTATAAAGATATGGACATAGGTGTATTTCCCCATGCTCACAGATAAATATATTTACATCTGTGCGTGTCTTTCTTTAGACCTGTATAACTGGCCCGTGCTTCCTAGGTCGCTCTGCTATTCCCTTTCATTTCCCTCTTGTGCCCACTGCCATGCTCAGTCTTCATTTGGGTTTCAGTAAATCCTCTTGGTTCCTTCACCCTTGATCACGCCCTACCAGGATTCCTACATCGCCCTCACCACGGATTTGCATCCACTTGTTGTTCCCTTGTCTCTGGGTTTCTTGACATCACTCCCTTTCCCCCCAACTCCCTCTTTCCCGTGGCCCTCCCGCGAAGCGTTGGTCCCCTTTTTCTCTCCGGCAGATTGTGCATCCTGCATCTCATTTTAGACATACAGTAGAGGTAATAACATGCACAAACACAAGACAGAGCGAAAGCAAGCACCAAAAGAAAGAAAATAGCCAAAATCCAATGACCATCAAAGAAAACACAACTCCTCAAGAAAGGAAAGCTCGTAGTTAGTTCACGGACTGTTTGTTGGCCCTTAGCAGTGTTTTCCAGTCCAGTCTGTGCGGGCACCAAGTCCTGCCCCCAAAGTCCTCCTTTAGCATTCCCTGGTGACCTTGTTGCTCCACCTCCTTACTCTTCTGCTGCACCCCCTTAGTGCTATGCCTCGGTGTGGCGGGATCCGTTCCCGCACTGTGTCTCCAGTGTTGTCCCTTCTAGGGCTATGGGTCTTTGAGGGACGTCGTGTCTCATCTTGGGCTGGCCATGTGGTCTTCTGTGTGGACTGTCTTCTCTGAGTGGGAACATCATCCCAAAGGCAGGATCCCGTAGCCCACTGAGCGACTTTCTCTCCAGCAGCTTCTAGGTAGGCTGTGCCCCATGAGGGGTCCTGAGGTGCCTGTGTAAACCTGAGTCTGCTGGAGGTTAGAATGGCAGTCCACAGATGTGTTTGTGCTTGGGGGAAACAGTGGGTGCTGTCAGAAATACTCGGAGAAAAACAATTAAGTTCTGTAAAGCCTTAATTTTGAGGGATTTTCCGTCTTTCTCGGTGTCCATCTTTTCAGGATATGCTCAGGGAGGGCTTTTTTTTTTTTTAATTATGACTGATGAATCCACGGCCCCCTCCCCACTATTTTAACTGCAGTTGGTGTTGTAAGTATCACTTGGTATGGGCCAGTCCACCTAGGTTCTAAGGTGTCAGGTTGGTGCTTCTTTACCCATCTCCAGTTTCCTGGTTGCACATTGTTGGCTGCCTGTTCCCTTTCCCTTGGTTAGGCCCAAAATGAAGGTGTCAGAGCAGATGATTTGTCTCTCACCTGTTGCACAGCCTGCAGGCACTCGATGAGGGAACGATTAGTGACTTCCATTATTTCTACTTCTTTCAATCTTGGGAGGATTTGGGGAAGGTCTGCCAAACATAAATTCAAATGGGGTCATGCTATTCACATAGGGAGCACATCGGACTTGAAGTAGGGCAAAAGGTAAAGTAAGGATCAACCCAGTTCTCGCCAGGTCCTAAATGCAACTTAACGAACAATTCCTTTAGGGTTCTGTTTATTTTTTCTACTTGCCCTGAAGAGCTTCCAGTTAATATTTAGAAGCATTGCTAAGACTTTAGTAATTTGAGCAATAAATGTTGGGCCATTGTTGGACCCCAAGGTGGTGGGAAGGCCAAATCTAGGGACAATTTTAGTTACTAATAATTTACACACAGTGGCAGCAGTTTCCTTCTTTGTTGGGAAGGCTTCCACCCATCCAGAACAGGTGTCTACGAACACCAGCAAATATCGGTAGCCATACTTTCTAAGTTTGATATCCATAAAGTCCACCTCCCAGAATTCTCCTGGACTACTACCTCGAGCTCGTGGTTGGGGTTGCTCCTTTTCTTTCTGGGGTTGTTTACCCGAGCACAGTGCAATCAACGGTGGATGACATCTGCCACCCAGTGTCCAAGCCTGGGTATGTAAAAGTGCCTGAGAAGCAACTGAGACAGTTTAGAGAGGATCCCAAATGCATACCTTCATGTAGTCCTTGAATCAGATCTCTCCCAGAGCTTCTGGCATGAATCTTCTTCCATCAGGATGGACCAGCCACCCTGGATGCTCCCAGTCTTTTTGGCAGGCCAGCTCTTGGCTTATCTTTAGATCATTTTCTGAGTATGTAGGTTGTGGCTGTAACACTGGGGATGGCATGGTCACAGCCACTACCTTGGGGATTTGTGGTATAGTCCTGGCATTCGAGATCCACCGGTCCGGGGGACTGGTTAGCAGTGGTTCAACCATAGGTCCCCCTACCACAGCAATATCCTGTCCCAGTGTAAGCTTCCTAGCTTCTATGACTAGGATGGCCGTGGCAGCCTCAGCTCGCATGCAGCTCAGCCATCCTGCAGCTACAGAGTCCAGTTTCTTTGAAAGATAGGCCACAGGTCTCTTCCATGGCCGCAAGTTCTCAGTTAGCACTTCTTTAGCTGTGCCTCTGGCCTCACATAGACAATTGGAAGGGCTTTACTATGTCTAGTAGGGCAAGAGAGGTTGCCCATATGAGCGACTTTTAAAAGGATTCAAACGCTTGTTGTTCTACTTCAGTCCATTTAAGTTCTTTTTCCTTTCCCCAGTACTTGCACATAGGGGTTTCGTTGTTTTTGCAAATCCCAAATTCCACAAAGGACAGTACCCCACAGCTCCTAGAAACTCTTGCAACTGCCTCTTAGTCTCAGGGACTGGATTTTGAGGATCGCCTCAATGCGGCTGGGGGACAAGGTCCGTTTTCCCTCCTCCAGTTGGTAGCCTAGGTATACAGCTTTATGGACACACAGTTGAGCCTTTCTTGCAGATACCCTGTACCCCAATGGGCCAAGGACTATTATCAGGTCCTTGGTAGCCCGTTGGCATTCCTCCAGGGTTTTGGAGGCCAGGAGGAGGTCATCTGCATACTGGAGCAAGGTGGTTTGGGGGTGTTCCTCCTTGTGTCCCTGTAAGTCTTCACTGGGTTGATGTGCAGGGGACACGGGTATGGAGAACAAAGCATCTTTAAGTCCAAAACAGTATAACAAATTCAGTTTGATGGGATAGTACTCAGGAGGATCTCAGGGTTTGGCATGTGGGGTGGCCAGTTTCTATCCTCTCATTTGCCTCTCTGAGATCCTGCACCGGTTGGAAGTCCTCAGTTCCCGGCTTCTGCATGGGCAGCAGGGGAGCATTCCATGTGGACTTGCAGAGGACCCAAATGCCTGTCCTCTTTCGTCTGCAAATGGGAACAGAAATACCCACTTTTGCTATCCAGGGAGTAGGGTTAGCTTGACACACCAGTGTAGCTGAGCTCAGAAGTTGTACGACCCCAGGCACCTGAAGTTCAGAAAGGTCTGGCAGGTTGTTCTCTGCCCAAACAAAAGGAATATCTTTTAGTGATTTATCAAGAAGTTCCTTTGAGGAGGTCTCTTCTGCTCCTTGATAAAACACATATCACTCTGACATTGGAGTGGTGAGCAAAACTTTTGGCTTTTCAAGTTCAAGGGTTAAGGTGGTTGTAGCAGATGAGAAAGTAATTATGGCTGCCATTTTTCATAATAAGTCACGATCAATTAGGGGAAAGGGGCATTGAGGCATTACCAGGGTGAGCGTGTAACTGTCTCTTGTGCTAAATCTGTTATTCTGGCCGTTGTCCATGGGTGTGCTTGGGTCTGCCCTGGGGCCCCTGTAATGAAAGCCTTTCCTTTTGACAAGGCACCTGTAGTCTTTTCTGAAACCAAGAAGGTGACCCCTTTGTCCACCTAGAAATTTACTGGCTGGCTCCCTACACGGAGAGTGAGCATGGGCTCTTTGGGGTCAAGTGAAACAGAGCCTGGACACCTTTATTCAGCTTCGAGCATTATTGTCTGTAGCTTCGATTTTTCTAGGCGAGGACTAGGCCCGTTCTCTCTAGTGGTGGCTCGTCCGCCTCTCCTGGGCTTTTCAAGGCACTGATTTTTCCAATGTCACTGTTTTGTATAGTAGGTACATGGATACTTCCTCAGGACTAGGCGAGTGAGAAGCGGGGTATTAGGGTTAGCCATTCTTAGTTGAACCAAAACTGCTCTGGTCGTTCTCGCAAGCCTTCTGAACACCCATTTCCTTCATGTCATTCCCTTGGGCGACGTCTGCACAGCCTACCTCCCCAATATCAGCTAGTTCATTTACACTTCCTAGCTACTTTATTTTCTTTTCATGGTGGCTTCTGTCAGCCCCAAATGGCTTCACTCTTGTCAAAGCTGTTTCAGCTTTTCCCAGAGATCCTACACAGTCGCCATTGTAGCCGAGAGGTAACAAGATCTGTGACCATGGCCAAGATGGCACCCACCAGTCCACATGTGGAAGGGCGCTGCCTAGGGAGCTGGGTGAAGAGGCCTAGGAGTTAGCCCTGCCTGGTCCCGGGAGCCCAAAGTTTCCCTTTTCCCCTCCATTCCCTTTGCCTTTCTCCTGGTTTTTCAAACAAGCTGCTCTAGCCCTATAACGCCAAGCACAAAATTGTCATAATTCTTAATGAAAACGTATCTGGTACCCAAATTATAAATGTGACAATTTGGTCACATTTCAAAAACACTGAAAATTTTATGCTTTTATAATATATTTTGAATGTCATATATATTGATAACTATGAAAGTAAATAATAAAAACCAAAAAAATATTTCCAAAATTTAAAACTTGAGGCGTTATAGGGCTAGTGTTCTTCCAGATTTGGTTTGTTCCTTCTTACAGGCTGCTTTTCCGTGGCCCAGGCTTAGGCCAATGGCGTTCGGAAGCCTAGGCGGAGTCACTGTTATTTAGGCTTTCAGCGATGCTGCTTCAGGCACTTTTGGGGACAGCTCTTACTTAATACACAGCTCCTCTGCCATGACGTTCCAGCCAGAAATTCCAATTTCCCTTAAGGTTCCCTGAGCTGCCACGTGTCCCTTCCCTTGAGAGATTTGAGCATCAGCCCCGCCAGCAGGCGTCTTGGAGGGCCTTGGGGCCATCCCAAGCAGTGGTCCTCCTAGCCTGTTGTCCAGAAAAATGGTTGCACCTAAAGGTCGCCCTCGGCGACTAGTCCTTGACCCCTTCCCTCGGGCTGAGGCATGAGATTCAGGGCAACCCAGGGGTGTGCTCTCAAGTGGGGGTTATTGACCTGGAGGCAGCAAGCTGTCAATCGCCTCCTTGTTTTGTGCTTTCTAGATGGGACTTAGCAGCTTGATGCTCAGGAATTGCCCCCTTGCATGAATCGTGTCCAATTGGGATAGAGTTGATACAGAGAGGCTGGGCAAACAAAAGCTGATAGATTCACTTTGCAACTCTATTTGGCCACAGTATCGTTTTGAGAAAGGAGAATGGTGGGCAGAGAAGGGTACGCTTTCCCTTCCAACCGTGATTCACCGGGAACAGTTCGGTAGAGTGCCGGGAAAGTGGGCGGAGATGCCAGAACTTAGAGCATTTCTCCTCTCGAGGAGCAGTAGGAGACCTTCATCCCCAGTGCACCCAGGAACCCCTAAGGCTGGCGTCCTCAAACTGTGGTCCATGGGGCACATGTGGCGCGATGCCATTTATCCCACCCTCGGGGTGTTTTTGCTGCCACTGCCTGTCCTGCTTAGCAGCCGACTCGTGCAGTGTGCATAGGAATTTGTCCATAGGTTTTTTGAAAACCATAGTCTGGCCCTCCAACGGTCGGAGAGACAATGAACTGGCCCCCTGTGTAAACAATTTGAGGACTCCTGCCCTAAGGGATCCTGGACTTCAGGTCACTATTGTCCCACCCCTGAACCCTCCCTGAACATTCTACCCCTAGTAGAGGCACCAGGGGCATTTGGTCCCCGGGTAACTTACAAGCCTTTTACTCAAATGGAACCCGAGAAAATTAAAAATGACACAGGCAGTTACTCTACTTTTGATCCCTGTTGAATCCGCCTGTAGCATCCCAATATTACAATTTAACCCTATAACACCGAGCATGACCTTTCCCTAACATTTAATCAAATGAATATAAATGTATATATATTGATAACTATGAAAGTAATGAATCAAAACGAAATTTTTTTGCCCCAAAATTTAAAAGTGAGGCGTTATAGGGTTAAAAAGAAGGATGGTTCTTATCAGAGGGGCCAATGCCTTAGGATCAAAAGTGAAGCGGTGATCCCACTGCACCCAGTAGTGCCCAAACCCTGGACCCCGCTAGGGGAAATTGTGAATGCTTTTACCCCTGTGCCGGTACTTAGAATGAACAAACACACACGCCTGGTAATCCTAAGACTTTTTACTTACTTCCTGTGATACTCACCTACTTTCAAGGGACTCCCACCTCACAATCCTAGCCTTGTCTCAGTTAAACTGTTCACCCTTTTGTGCGTTTGTTGGTTTTTCCAGAAGTTCTCAAGTTACCAAAGCCCCTAATCCAATTGTGCCAACTCCAGGACCACCATCTCCTGGACCACTTCAACCTTATCCAATCTAGCGCTGAATGGACAACCCCTCCCAGCAGAGCAGGAAGGGTGTGGACCCAAAGCCCCACTTCGCCCTTTCTGCCAGCAGGAAGTAGCTAGAGATGTCGTCGCCCAGTACCCCAAAGATTTGGGTCCACATCTCTTCAGGATGGAAATGTTAGGTAGCTAGCATAGGGACTGGGGTGTCCATTACACATGCTCAGATGGCCCAGTTAGCGGCCCAGGAAGGAGTGGCACACTGTGCGTGCTCAGAGGTCCAGGTTTCCGGCCAGGAAGGGCAGGTCCACCTGGGTGGGCGCTGCACCTGCATCGACCCACCTAGGCCAAGTATATTCAATTCAGCCACTAGGATCGACCAGGGTTGCCCACCACACCTCCCTAACGCTCCT
The DNA here is from genome assembly GCF_050624435.1 of Tenrec ecaudatus. Classification (NCBI taxonomy): domain Eukaryota; kingdom Metazoa; phylum Chordata; class Mammalia; order Afrosoricida; family Tenrecidae; genus Tenrec; species Tenrec ecaudatus. The sequence goes on along the minus strand of NW_027459544.1, from coordinate 23,893 downwards.
AAACCTCCCTTGGATCACAAACCAGGCTTTGGCATGAATTCTTTCTCACGCAGAACCAAGGACCGAGGGATATCTGTCCCCAGAGAGATCTGACCAACCCAGGGAAGCTCTTTGGAGGCAGCAGGAGTGGACGTGAGTGGCTGGTGGATACTGTTCAGATGCATGGCTTTCTGCTTGGAAGGGGTTTTAGTCTTGGCTGACAGGATCAGAGGAGGTAGTATGTCTGGATCACATAGTATCCATGTCCACAAATGAGCTGCCCATTCCAAAGTCCTGACAGTGCCTTTGGAAAACACTGTGCTTTGGAATGTCACTCCTTGCAGAGGGCAGTGGGAGGGGCTGGGACCCAGGTATGCTGCCCCTTGCTCCCAGTTGCCGGTTTCTGGATCCTGATTATATCTCTCACAGGATCAGTTAGTGGACTTGTTGTCTGCCTCAAGGTTTGTTCACCGAGGTCCTCCAGCTAGGTGGTGGTGTGTGTGCATGAGCAGAGGCTTCCTGCCAATCCCCCATGAGTTGAAGAGCTGCCCTGGTGTGGGCTCCGTGAAAGAGGTGCCCCAGACAGCAGGACTACACAAGAGGGTGGGCCCTGCAGGAACCGGAGGGCCATTCCCCCTGTGGAATGACCTCAGAGCCCCGCCTCTCTCACTGTCCAGCTGCCGGGGCTGTGGACCCTAAGCTTCATGCCCCACACAGGAATAGACACAGGGTGAGGCGACTGCAGCACCTGCTTTTGCTGGTCTAATCCAGCCTGAGATCATCCTAGCATCAACCCTCTGCCAGGGTCTTTTTTTTCTCTCCTTTTATAGGGGCTCATACAACAATAACCACAATACGTGCAAACATCACTGATATAAGGCACATTTGTACATTCATTGCCCTCATTATTCTCAAAATATCTTCTCTCCACCCAAGCCCCTGGCCTCAGCTCCTCATTCCCCTCGCCCCCATTCTCACTACCCCTCCTCATCAATCCTTCATCATTTACTAATTATTATTTTGTCATATCTTGCACTGTCTGATGTCCCCCTTCACCCCCTTTTCTTTTGAGGTTTTATGTAGATCCATGTCATCGGTTCCCCGGTGCCAACCTACCCTCCCTCCACCCTCCCAGCATCCCCATTCATAACACTGGTCCTAAAGGGCTCATCCACCTTGAATTCCCTGTGTGTCTAGTTCCTATCTGTCCCAGTGTACATTCTCTGGTCTAGTCAGATTTGTAAGTTATAATTGGGATCTTGATAGTGAGGGGAGAGGAAGCATTGAGGAGCTAGAGGAAAGTTGTGTTTCACCGTTGCTGTCTAGTACCCTGTGTAGGCATGTCTCTTCCCCAAGACCTTACTTAAGGGAATGTCCAGTGTACTGCAAATGGGCTTTGGCTCTCTACCCAGCATTCCCTGCTCATTCACAATGAGATTTTTTTGTGCTGATGATGCCTGATCCCTTTGATACCTCGTGATCGCACAGGCTGGTATGCTTATTCCATGTGGGCTCTGTTGTTTCTGAGCTACATGGCCGCTTGCTTACCCTTCAGGCCTTTAAGACCTCAGACGCCATATCTTTTGATAGCAGGGCACCATCAGCTTTCTTGACCACATTTGCTTATGCAACCGCTTAGACTTCAAGGAACGTGTCGGGAAGGTGAGCATCATAGAATGCCAATGTAATAGAACAAGGTATTCTTGCAATGAGAGAGTCCTTGAGTGGAGGCCCAAAGGCCATCTGCTACCTTAATAGGAAACCTATAAAGATATGGACATAGGTGTATTTCCCCATGCTCACAGATAAATATATTTACATCTGTGCGTGTCTTTCTTTAGACCTGTATAACTGGCCCGTGCTTCCTAGGTCGCTCTGCTATTCCCTTTCATTTCCCTCTTGTGCCCACTGCCATGCTCAGTCTTCATTTGGGTTTCAGTAAATCCTCTTGGTTCCTTCACCCTTGATCACGCCCTACCAGGATTCCTACATCGCCCTCACCACGGATTTGCATCCACTTGTTGTTCCCTTGTCTCTGGGTTTCTTGACATCACTCCCTTTCCCCCCAACTCCCTCTTTCCCGTGGCCCTCCCGCGAAGCGTTGGTCCCCTTTTTCTCTCCGGCAGATTGTGCATCCTGCATCTCATTTTAGACATACAGTAGAGGTAATAACATGCACAAACACAAGACAGAGCGAAAGCAAGCACCAAAAGAAAGAAAATAGCCAAAATCCAATGACCATCAAAGAAAACACAACTCCTCAAGAAAGGAAAGCTCGTAGTTAGTTCACGGACTGTTTGTTGGCCCTTAGCAGTGTTTTCCAGTCCAGTCTGTGCGGGCACCAAGTCCTGCCCCCAAAGTCCTCCTTTAGCATTCCCTGGTGACCTTGTTGCTCCACCTCCTTACTCTTCTGCTGCACCCCCTTAGTGCTATGCCTCGGTGTGGCGGGATCCGTTCCCGCACTGTGTCTCCAGTGTTGTCCCTTCTAGGGCTATGGGTCTTTGAGGGACGTCGTGTCTCATCTTGGGCTGGCCATGTGGTCTTCTGTGTGGACTGTCTTCTCTGAGTGGGAACATCATCCCAAAGGCAGGATCCCGTAGCCCACTGAGCGACTTTCTCTCCAGCAGCTTCTAGGTAGGCTGTGCCCCATGAGGGGTCCTGAGGTGCCTGTGTAAACCTGAGTCTGCTGGAGGTTAGAATGGCAGTCCACAGATGTGTTTGTGCTTGGGGGAAACAGTGGGTGCTGTCAGAAATACTCGGAGAAAAACAATTAAGTTCTGTAAAGCCTTAATTTTGAGGGATTTTCCGTCTTTCTCGGTGTCCATCTTTTCAGGATATGCTCAGGGAGGGCTTTTTTTTTTTTTAATTATGACTGATGAATCCACGGCCCCCTCCCCACTATTTTAACTGCAGTTGGTGTTGTAAGTATCACTTGGTATGGGCCAGTCCACCTAGGTTCTAAGGTGTCAGGTTGGTGCTTCTTTACCCATCTCCAGTTTCCTGGTTGCACATTGTTGGCTGCCTGTTCCCTTTCCCTTGGTTAGGCCCAAAATGAAGGTGTCAGAGCAGATGATTTGTCTCTCACCTGTTGCACAGCCTGCAGGCACTCGATGAGGGAACGATTAGTGACTTCCATTATTTCTACTTCTTTCAATCTTGGGAGGATTTGGGGAAGGTCTGCCAAACATAAATTCAAATGGGGTCATGCTATTCACATAGGGAGCACATCGGACTTGAAGTAGGGCAAAAGGTAAAGTAAGGATCAACCCAGTTCTCGCCAGGTCCTAAATGCAACTTAACGAACAATTCCTTTAGGGTTCTGTTTATTTTTTCTACTTGCCCTGAAGAGCTTCCAGTTAATATTTAGAAGCATTGCTAAGACTTTAGTAATTTGAGCAATAAATGTTGGGCCATTGTTGGACCCCAAGGTGGTGGGAAGGCCAAATCTAGGGACAATTTTAGTTACTAATAATTTACACACAGTGGCAGCAGTTTCCTTCTTTGTTGGGAAGGCTTCCACCCATCCAGAACAGGTGTCTACGAACACCAGCAAATATCGGTAGCCATACTTTCTAAGTTTGATATCCATAAAGTCCACCTCCCAGAATTCTCCTGGACTACTACCTCGAGCTCGTGGTTGGGGTTGCTCCTTTTCTTTCTGGGGTTGTTTACCCGAGCACAGTGCAATCAACGGTGGATGACATCTGCCACCCAGTGTCCAAGCCTGGGTATGTAAAAGTGCCTGAGAAGCAACTGAGACAGTTTAGAGAGGATCCCAAATGCATACCTTCATGTAGTCCTTGAATCAGATCTCTCCCAGAGCTTCTGGCATGAATCTTCTTCCATCAGGATGGACCAGCCACCCTGGATGCTCCCAGTCTTTTTGGCAGGCCAGCTCTTGGCTTATCTTTAGATCATTTTCTGAGTATGTAGGTTGTGGCTGTAACACTGGGGATGGCATGGTCACAGCCACTACCTTGGGGATTTGTGGTATAGTCCTGGCATTCGAGATCCACCGGTCCGGGGGACTGGTTAGCAGTGGTTCAACCATAGGTCCCCCTACCACAGCAATATCCTGTCCCAGTGTAAGCTTCCTAGCTTCTATGACTAGGATGGCCGTGGCAGCCTCAGCTCGCATGCAGCTCAGCCATCCTGCAGCTACAGAGTCCAGTTTCTTTGAAAGATAGGCCACAGGTCTCTTCCATGGCCGCAAGTTCTCAGTTAGCACTTCTTTAGCTGTGCCTCTGGCCTCACATAGACAATTGGAAGGGCTTTACTATGTCTAGTAGGGCAAGAGAGGTTGCCCATATGAGCGACTTTTAAAAGGATTCAAACGCTTGTTGTTCTACTTCAGTCCATTTAAGTTCTTTTTCCTTTCCCCAGTACTTGCACATAGGGGTTTCGTTGTTTTTGCAAATCCCAAATTCCACAAAGGACAGTACCCCACAGCTCCTAGAAACTCTTGCAACTGCCTCTTAGTCTCAGGGACTGGATTTTGAGGATCGCCTCAATGCGGCTGGGGGACAAGGTCCGTTTTCCCTCCTCCAGTTGGTAGCCTAGGTATACAGCTTTATGGACACACAGTTGAGCCTTTCTTGCAGATACCCTGTACCCCAATGGGCCAAGGACTATTATCAGGTCCTTGGTAGCCCGTTGGCATTCCTCCAGGGTTTTGGAGGCCAGGAGGAGGTCATCTGCATACTGGAGCAAGGTGGTTTGGGGGTGTTCCTCCTTGTGTCCCTGTAAGTCTTCACTGGGTTGATGTGCAGGGGACACGGGTATGGAGAACAAAGCATCTTTAAGTCCAAAACAGTATAACAAATTCAGTTTGATGGGATAGTACTCAGGAGGATCTCAGGGTTTGGCATGTGGGGTGGCCAGTTTCTATCCTCTCATTTGCCTCTCTGAGATCCTGCACCGGTTGGAAGTCCTCAGTTCCCGGCTTCTGCATGGGCAGCAGGGGAGCATTCCATGTGGACTTGCAGAGGACCCAAATGCCTGTCCTCTTTCGTCTGCAAATGGGAACAGAAATACCCACTTTTGCTATCCAGGGAGTAGGGTTAGCTTGACACACCAGTGTAGCTGAGCTCAGAAGTTGTACGACCCCAGGCACCTGAAGTTCAGAAAGGTCTGGCAGGTTGTTCTCTGCCCAAACAAAAGGAATATCTTTTAGTGATTTATCAAGAAGTTCCTTTGAGGAGGTCTCTTCTGCTCCTTGATAAAACACATATCACTCTGACATTGGAGTGGTGAGCAAAACTTTTGGCTTTTCAAGTTCAAGGGTTAAGGTGGTTGTAGCAGATGAGAAAGTAATTATGGCTGCCATTTTTCATAATAAGTCACGATCAATTAGGGGAAAGGGGTATTGAGGCATTACCAGGGTGAGCGTGTAACTGTCTCTTGTGCTAAATCTGTTATTCTGGCCGTTGTCCATGGGTGTGCTTGGGTCTGCCCTGGGGCCCCTGTAATGAAAGCCTTTCCTTTTGACAAGGCACCTGTAGTCTTTTCTGAAACCAAGAAGGTGACCCCTTTGTCCACCTAGAAATTTACTGGCTGGCTCCCTACACGGAGAGTGAGCATGGGCTCTTTGGGGTCAAGTGAAACAGAGCCTGGACACCTTTATTCAGCTTCGAGCATTATTGTCTGTAGCTTCGATTTTTCTAGGCGAGGACTAGGCCCGTTCTCTCTAGTGGTGGCTCGTCCGCCTCTCCTGGGCTTTTCAAGGCACTGATTTTTCCAATGTCACTGTTTTGTATAGTAGGTACATGGATACTTCCTCAGGACTAGGCGAGTGAGAAGCGGGGTATTAGGGTTAGCCATTCTTAGTTGAACCAAAACTGCTCTGGTCGTTCTCGCAAGCCTTCTGAACACCCATTTCCTTCATGTCATTCCCTTGGGCGACGTCTGCACAGCCTACCTCCCCAATATCAGCTAGTTCATTTACACTTCCTAGCTACTTTATTTTCTTTTCATGGTGGCTTCTGTCAGCCCCAAATGGCTTCACTCTTGTCAAAGCTGTTTCAGCTTTTCCCAGAGATCCTACACAGTCGCCATTGTAGCCGAGAGGTAACAAGATCTGTGACCATGGCCAAGATGGCACCCACCAGTCCACATGTGGAAGGGCGCTGCCTAGGGAGCTGGGTGAAGAGGCCTAGGAGTTAGCCCTGCCTGGTCCCGGGAGCCCAAAGTTTCCCTTTTCCCCTCCATTCCCTTTGCCTTTCTCCTGGTTTTTCAAACAAGCTGCTCTAGCCCTATAACGCCAAGCACAAAATTGTCATAATTCTTAATGAAAACGTATCTGGTACCCAAATTATAAATGTGACAATTTGGTCACATTTCAAAAACACTGAAAATTTTATGCTTTTATAATATATTTTGAATGTCATATATATTGATAACTATGAAAGTAAATAATAAAAACCAAAAAAATATTTCCAAAATTTAAAACTTGAGGCGTTATAGGGCTAGTGTTCTTCCAGATTTGGTTTGTTCCTTCTTACAGGCTGCTTTTCCGTGGCCCAGGCTTAGGCCAATGGCGTTCGGAAGCCTAGGCGGAGTCACTGTTATTTAGGCTTTCAGCGATGCTGCTTCAGGCACTTTTGGGGACAGCTCTTACTTAATACACAGCTCCTCTGCCATGACGTTCCAGCCAGAAATTCCAATTTCCCTTAAGGTTCCCTGAGCTGCCACGTGTCCCTTCCCTTGAGAGATTTGAGCATCAGCCCCGCCAGCAGGCGTCTTGGAGGGCCTTGGGGCCATCCCAAGCAGTGGTCCTCCTAGCCTGTTGTCCAGAAAAATGGTTGCACCTAAAGGTCGCCCTCGGCGACTAGTCCTTGACCCCTTCCCTCGGGCTGAGGCATGAGATTCAGGGCAACCCAGGGGTGTGCTCTCAAGTGGGGGTTATTGACCTGGAGGCAGCAAGCTGTCAATCGCCTCCTTGTTTTGTGCTTTCTAGATGGGACTTAGCAGCTTGATGCTCAGGAATTGCCCCCTTGCATGAATCGTGTCCAATTGGGATAGAGTTGATACAGAGAGGCTGGGCAAACAAAAGCTGATAGATTCACTTTGCAACTCTATTTGGCCACAGTATCGTTTTGAGAAAGGAGAATGGTGGGCAGAGAAGGGTACGCTTTCCCTTCCAACCGTGATTCACCGGGAACAGTTCGGTAGAGTGCCGGGAAAGTGGGCGGAGATGCCAGAACTTAGAGCATTTCTCCTCTCGAGGAGCAGTAGGAGACCTTCATCCCCAGTGCACCCAGGAACCCCTAAGGCTGGCGTCCTCAAACTGTGGTCCATGGGGCACATGTGGCGCGATGCCATTTATCCCACCCTCGGGGTGTTTTTGCTGCCACTGCCTGTCCTGCTTAGCAGCCGACTCGTGCAGTGTGCATAGGAATTTGTCCACAGGTTTTTTGAAAACCATAGTCTGGCCCTCCAATGGTCGGAGAGACAATGAACTGGCCCCCTGTGTAAACAATTTGAGGACTCCTGCCCTAAGGGATCCTGGACTTCAGGTCACTATTGTCCCACCCCTGAACCCTCCCTGAACATTCTACCCCTAGTAGAGGCACCAGGGGCATTTGGTCCCCGGGTAACTTACAAGCCTTTTACTCAAATGGAACCCGAGAAAATTAAAAATGACACAGGCAGTTACTCTACTTTTGATCCCTGTTGAATCCGCCTGTAGCATCCCAATATTACAATTTAACCCTATAACACCGAGCATGACCTTTCCCTAACATTTAATCAAATGAATATAAATGTATATATATTGATAACTATGAAAGTAATGAATCAAAACGAAATTTTTTTGCCCCAAAATTTAAAAGTGAGGCGTTATAGGGTTAAAAAGAAGGATGGTTCTTATCAGAGGGGCCAATGCCTTAGGATCAAAAGTGAAGCGGTGATCCCACTGCACCCAGTAGTGCCCAAACCCTGGACCCCGCTAGGGGAAATTGTGAATGCTTTTACCCCTGTGCCGGTACTTAGAATGAACAAACACACACGCCTGGTAATCCTAAGACTTTTTACTTACTTCCTGTGATACTCACCTACTTTCAAGGGACTCCCACCTCACAATCCTAGCCTTGTCTCAGTTAAACTGTTCACCCTTTTGTGCGTTTGTTGGTTTTTCCAGAAGTTCTCAAGTTACCAAAGCCCCTAATCCAATTGTGCCAACTCCAGGACCACCATCTCCTGGACCACTTCAACCTTATCCAATCTAGCGCTGAATGGACAACCCCTCCCAGCAGAGCAGGAAGGGTGTGGACCCAAAGCCCCACTTCACCCTTTCTGCCAGCAGGAAGTAGCTAGAGATGTCGTCGCCCAGTACCCCAAAGATTTGGGTCCACATCTCTTCAGGATGGAAATGTTAGGTAGCTAGCATAGGGACTGGGGTGTCCATTACACATGCTCAGATGGCCCAGTTAGCGGCCCAGGAAGGAGTGGCACACTGTGCGTGCTCAGAGGTCCAGGTTTCCGGCCAGGAAGGGCAGGTCCACCTGGGTGGGCGCTGCACCTGCATCGACCCACCTAGGCCAAGTATATTCAATTCAGCCACTAGGATCGACCAGGGTTGCCCACCACACCTCCCTAACGCTCCTAAACCTCCCTTGGATCACAAACCAGGCTTTGGCATGAATTCTTTCTCACGCAGAACCAAGGACCGAGGGATATCTGTCCCCAGAGAGATCTGACCAACCCAGGGAAGCTCTTTGGAGGCAGCAGGAGTGGACGTGAGTGGCTGGTGGATACTGTTCAGATGCATGGCTTTCTGCTTGGAAGGGGTTTTAGTCTTGGCTGACAGGATCAGAGGAGGTAGTATGTCTGGATCACATAGTATCCATGTCCACAAATGAGCTGCCCATTCCAAAGTCCTGACAGTGCCTTTGGAAAACACTGTGCTTTGGAATGTCACTCCTTGCAGAGGGCAGTGGGAGGGGCTGGGACCCAGGTATGCTGCCCCTTGCTCCCAGTTGCCGGTTTCTGGATCCTGATTATATCTCTCACAGGATCAGTTAGTGGACTTGTTGTCTGCCTCAAGGTTTGTTCACCGAGGTCCTCCAGCTAGGTGGTGGTGTGTGTGCATGAGCAGAGGCTTCCTGCCAATCCCCCATGAGTTGAAGAGCTGCCCTGGTGTGGGCTCCGTGAAAGAGGTGCCCCAGACAGCAGGACTACACAAGAGGGTGGGCCCTGCAGGAACCGGAGGGCCATTCCCCCTGTGGAATGACCTCAGAGCCCCGCCTCTCTCACTGTCCAGCTGCCGGGGCTGTGGACCCTAAGCTTCATGCCCCACACAGGAATAGACACAGGGTGAGGCGACTGCAGCACCTGCTTTTGCTGGTCTAATCCAGCCTGAGATCATCCTAGCATCAACCCTCTGCCAGGGTCTTTTTTTTCTCTCCTTTTATAGGGGCTCATACAACAATAACCACAATACGTGCAAACATCACTGATATAAGGCACATTTGTACATTCATTGCCCTCATTATTCTCAAAATATCTTCTCTCCACCCAAGCCCCTGGCCTCAGCTCCTCATTCCCCTCGCCCCCATTCTCACTACCCCTCCTCATCAATCCTTCATCATTTACTAATTATTATTTTGTCATATCTTGCACTGTCTGATGTCCCCCTTCACCCCCTTTTCTTTTGAGGTTTTATGTAGATCCATGTCATCGGTTCCCCGGTGCCAACCTACCCTCCCTCCACCCTCCCAGCATCCCCATTCATAACACTGGTCCTAAAGGGCTCATCCACCTTGAATTCCCTGTGTGTCTAGTTCCTATCTGTCCCAGTGTACATTCTCTGGTCTAGTCAGATTTGTAAGTTATAATTGGGATCTTGATAGTGAGGGGAGAGGAAGCATTGAGGAGCTAGAGGAAAGTTGTGTTTCACCGTTGCTGTCTAGTACCCTGTGTAGGCATGTCTCTTCCCCAAGACCTTACTTAAGGGAATGTCCAGTGTACTGCAAATGGGCTTTGGCTCTCTACCCAGCATTCCCTGCTCATTCGCAATGAGATTTTTTTGTGCTGATGATGCCTGATCCCTTTGATACCTCGTGATCGCACAGGCTGGTATGCTTATTCCATGTGGGCTCTGTTGTTTCTGAGCTACATGGCCGCTTGCTTACCCTTCAGGCCTTTAAGACCTCAGACGCCATATCTTTTGATAGCAGGGCACCATCAGCTTTCTTGACCACATTTGCTTATGCAACCGCTTAGACTTCAAGGAACGTGTCGGGAAGGTGAGCATCATAGAATGCCAATGTAATAGAACAAGGTATTCTTGCAATGAGAGAGTCCTTGAGTGGAGGCCCAAAGGCCATCTGCTACCTTATTAGGAAACCTATAAAGATATGGACATAGGTGTATTTCCCCATGCTCACAGATAAATATATTTACATCTGTGCGTGTCTTTCTTTAGACCTGTATAACTGGCCCGTGCTTCCTAGGTCGCTCTGCTATTCCCTTTCATTTCCCTCTTGTGCCCACTGCCATGCTCAGTCTTCATTTGGGTTTCAGTAAATCCTCTTGGTTCCTTCACCCTTGATCACGCCCTACCAGGATTCCTACATCGCCCTCACCACGGATTTGCATCCACTTGTTGTTCCCTTGTCTCTGGGTTTCTTGACATCACTCCCTTTCCCCCCAACTCCCTCTTTCCCGTGGCCCTCCCGCGAAGCGTTGGTCCCCTTTTTCTCTCCGGCAGATTGTGCATACTGCATCTCATTTTAGACATACAGTAGAGGTAATAACATGCACAAACACAAGACAGAGCGAAAGCAAGCACCAAAAGAAAGAAAATAGCCAAAATCCAATGACCATCAAAGAAAACACAACTCCTCAAGAAAGGAAAGCTCGTAGTTAGTTCACGGACTGTTTGTTGGCCCTTAGCAGTGTTTTCCAGTCCAGTCTGTGCGGGCACCAAGTCCTGCCCCCAAAGTCCTCCTTTAGCATTCCCTGGTGACCTTGTTGCTCCACCTCCTTACTCTTCTGCTGCACCCCCTTAGTGCTATGCCTCGGTGTGGCGGGATCCGTTCCCGCACTGTGTCTCCAGTGTTGTCCCTTCTAGGGCTATGGGTCTTTGAGGGACGTCGTGTCTCATCTTGGGCTGGCCATGTGGTCTTCTGTGTGGACTGTCTTCTCTGAGTGGGAACATCATCCCAAAGGCAGGATCCCGTAGCCCACTGAGCGACTTTCTCTCCAGCAGCTTCTAGGTAGGCTGTGCCCCATGAGGGGTCCTGAGGTGCCTGTGTAAACCTGAGTCTGCTGGAGGTTAGAATGGCAGTCCACAGATGTGTTTGTGCTTGGGGGAAACAGTGGGTGCTGTCAGAAATACTCGGAGAAAAACAATTAAGTTCTGTAAAGCCTTAATTTTGAGGGATTTTCCGTCTTTCTCGGTGTCCATCTTTTCAGGATATGCTCAGGGAGGGCTTTTTTTTTTTTTTTAATTATGACTGATGAATCCACGGCCCCCTCCCCACTATTTTAACTGCAGTTGGTGTTGTAAGTATCACTTGGTATGGGCCAGTCCACCTAGGTTCTAAGGTGTCAGGTTGGTGCTTCTTTACCCATCTCCAGTTTCCTGGTTGCACATTGTTGGCTGCCTGTTCCCTTTCCCTTGGTTAGGCCCAAAATGAAGGTGTCAGAGCAGATGATTTGTCTCTCACCTGTTGCACAGCCTGCAGGCACTCGATGAGGGAACGATTAGTGACTTCCATTATTTCTACTTCTTTCAATCTTGGGAGGATTTGGGGAAGGTCTGCCAAACATAAATTCAAATGGGGTCATGCTATTCACATAGGGAGCACATCGGACTTGAAGTAGGGCAAAAGGTAAAGTAAGGATCAACCCAGTTCTCGCCAGGTCCTAAATGCAACTTAACGAACAATTCCTTTAGGGTTCTGTTTATTTTTTCTACTTGCCCTGAAGAGCTTCCAGTTAATATTTAGAAGCATTGCTAAGACTTTAGTAATTTGAGCAATAAATGTTGGGCCATTGTTGGACCCCAAGGTGGTGGGAAGGCCAAATCTAGGGACAATTTTAGTTACTAATAATTTACACACAGTGGCAGCAGTTTCCTTCTTTGTTGGGAAGGCTTCCACCCATCCAGAACAGGTGTCTACGAACACCAGCAAATATCGGTAGCCATACTTTCTAAGTTTGATATCCATAAAGTCCACCTCCCAGAATTCTCCTGGACTACTACCTCGAGCTCGTGGTTGGGGTTGCTCCTTTTCTTTCTGGGGTTGTTTACCCGAGCACAGTGCAATCAACGGTGGATGACATCTGCCACCCAGTGTCCAAGCCTGGGTATGTAAAAGTGCCTGAGAAGCAACTGAGACAGTTTAGAGAGGATCCCAAATGCATACCTTCATGTAGTCCTTGAATCAGATCTCTCCCAGAGCTTCTGGCATGAATCTTCTTCCATCAGGATGGACCAGCCACCCTGGATGCTCCCAGTCTTTTTGGCAGGCCAGCTCTTGGCTTATCTTTAGATCATTTTCTGAGTATGTAGGTTGTGGCTGTAACACTGGGGATGGCATGGTCACAGCCACTACCTTGGGGATTTGTGGTATAGTCCTGGCATTCGAGATCCACCGGTCCGGGGGACTGGTTAGCAGTGGTTCAACCATAGGTCCCCCTACCACAGCAATATCCTGTCCCAGTGTAAGCTTCCTAGCTTCTATGACTAGGATGGCCGTGGCAGCCTCAGCTCGCATGCAGCTCAGCCATCCTGCAGCTACAGAGTCCAGTTTCTTTGAAAGATAGGCCACAGGTCTCTTCCATGGCCGCAAGTTCTCAGTTAGCACTTCTTTAGCTGTGCCTCTGGCCTCACATAGACAATTGGAAGGGCTTTACTATGTCTAGTAGGGCAAGAGAGGTTGCCCATATGAGCGACTTTTAAAAGGATTCAAACGCTTGTTGTTCTACTTCAGTCCATTTAAGTTCTTTTTCCTTTCCCCAGTACTTGCACATAGGGGTTTCGTTGTTTTTGCAAATCCCAAATTCCACAAAGGACAGTACCCCACAGCTCCTAGAAACTCTTGCAACTGCATCATAGGTGAGCATCATAGAATGCCAATGTAATAGAACAAGGTATTCTTGCAATGAGAGAGTCCTTGAGTGGAGGCCCAAAGGCCATCTGCTACCTTATTAGGAAACCTATAAAGATATGGACATAGGTGTATTTCCCCATGCTCACAGATAAATATATTTACATCTGTGCGTGTCTTTCTTTAGACCTGTATAACTGGCCCGTGCTTCCTAGGTCGCTCTGCTATTCCCTTTCATTTCCCTCTTGTGCCCACTGCCATGCTCAGTCTTCATTTGGGTTTCAGTAAATCCTCTTGGTTCCTTCACCCTTGATCACGCCCTACCAGGATTCCTACATCGCCCTCACCACGGATTTGCATCCACTTGTTGTTCCCTTGTCTCTGGGTTTCTTGACATCACTCCCTTTCCCCCCAACTCCCTCTTTCCCGTGGCCCTCCCGCGAAGCGTTGGTCCCCTTTTTCTCTCCGGCAGATTGTGCATCCTGCATCTCATTTTAGACATACAGTAGAGGTAATAACATGCACAAACACAAGACAGAGCGAAAGCAAGCACCAAAAGAAAGAAAATAGCCAAAATCCAATGACCATCAAAGAAAACACAACTCCTCAAGAAAGGAAAGCTCGTAGTTAGTTCACGGACTGTTTGTTGGCCCTTAGCAGTGTTTTCCAGTCCAGTCTGTGCGGGCACCAAGTCCTGCCCCCAAAGTCCTCCTTTAGCATTCCCTGGTGACCTTGTTGCTCCACCTCCTTACTCTTCTGCTGCACCCCCTTAGTGCTATGCCTCGGTGTGGCGGGATCCGTTCCCGCACTGTGTCTCCAGTGTTGTCCCTTCTAGGGCTATGGGTCTTTGAGGGACGTCGTGTCTCATCTTGGGCTGGCCATGTGGTCTTCTGTGTGGACTGTCTTCTCTGAGTGGGAACATCATCCTCAAGGCCTGGTGGGCCAGGATGTGCTCCATTCTCCCCTCCTCCCCCTTCGTCTGCTCCGTATTCTCCATCAGATATGTCCCTCTCCCAGAGCTGCAGATATAGTGCCATCCTATGAAAAAACATATTTGGGTGTGGGAGAGGGGCATGGGTGGGGGGAGGATCTGCTCAGATCTTTCGAGGGTCCAGGAGAGGGTGACTGCTCAGCTGGGCACAGGCATATGGGGCTCTGAGCTCTGGCTCCAGATACTGGTTGGGAATGTGGCTTTGTTGTTAACCAGTTGTGTTCCAGTTGGTCAGTACCTGTGTCTTTTTGAGTGAGTTTTCTCATCTGGAAAGTAAAGGTATTCCAGGGTCTAGTGTCCCATGTCACTAAGTGATCAAGAGGGGTTAACCCGAACCTGATTCAAACCATGTGGACATGTCAGGCGCATTCTAGATCTGGGGTGGCGATTCAGAGTCCAGGACAATGATAATGTCCAAGAGGTGATATAGGTGGCTTCGTATTGATACGGGAAGCCCACTGTGGAGGTTTTGTCCTTCCGCTGATGGCCACTTCAACTCCTGCTAAAAGAGTTTCACTGGCTCAACAGCCGAACCGGGAGCCAGTGCCATGAAAACCATGTGGCTAACTGGGACATAGGGCAGAGAGACATTTTTTACCTTGATGGCTTGGGAAGCCCCCCAATCTCCATGCAATCCTTCTGGTGTGAGTACTTTGGAAGCAATCATAGGCTGACAGTAATTCCGATCTTTCCTTTGACAATGTGTCCGTTCTCTTTTTTGAACCTGAGAAGATGGCCCCTGTGTCCTCCAAGACATTTCCTGGCTGGCCCCCAACTTGGACAGTTAGCACGGGATCCTGGGGGCCAGTGAAACAGAGCCCTGAGACATTCCTTCAGCTTCCTCAAGCGTTATTGTCTCTCACTTGGGTTTTTCTAGGCGAGGACGAGGCCCGTCCTCTCTAGTGGAGGTTTGTCCGTCTCTCCTGGAGTTTTCAATGCAATGTTTTTTCCAATGTCTGTCTCTTCTGTAGTAGGCACCTGGATCCTTCCTTCCTCAGGGCTTGGCGGTGCCACAGGTCAGTCTCTCCGTGAGTGGGCCATGATCTCTTTTTCTGGGTCTCTGTTGTGTCTCATGGCAATTCCTAATATTTTAGCTATTTCTTTGTCTCTGTCGTGGTAGGGTCATCTGTGTTGTGATACACCCAATAAGACACTTCTACCAAATCACAAAGATTGTTCCCTTCAAATGCTTCCCATTTCTTTTTCATGTCTGAGGCAGGCTGAGTAATAAAGGCAATACTTATTTCCCTCTTGTTCTCAGGGGCCTCTGGGTCCTTTGGGGTACAAAGAACGCAGGCTTCCATCAGCCACTCTAAAAAGGCAGGCAGGCAGGCAGGCAGGCATTCGCTTGTAGGCGCCTGAAAATTCTCACTGACCTTAGATAAATGCATAGGTTTCCTAGTTGTCCTGCGGAGGCCCTGCAAGAGAGACTGGTGATACCTGGCTAAGCCCTCGGGGCCTTACTGGGAGTTTGGGTCCCACATTATTCGTGGAGTGGTAAAAAGAGTTTCTCTCCACTGGGGAGTGCCCGCTGGCTGACCATCAGTTCTATTGACTGCTTTCTGGGCCTCTCTCTGGAAGGGCTCGCATTCCTCTGCTGTGAACAGCACCTTCAGAAGTGGCTGGCACTTGTCTGAGGTGGGCTGATGCATGTGGAAAAGCTAGTCTAGCAAAGAAATCAGACCTTGTGGTTTCTCAGACAGGGGGTTTTGTTTATTCCAATTATGCAATCCTGGGGGAAAAATGGGACATAGACCCAAAGAGGGACTCTTGGGTTTTCCCCAGGTGTTTGGGCTGCTTGGCTTAAGCAGAGAATGCTGCTGACCAGTGATCCTTCTTGGGGGATGGAGAGGATATGCCAACCCTAGTGCACGTGTTGCGGGGTGACTTTAAAAGAAGTGGTATTTCTCTTCCTTTTGCCCCCATGAACTGATAGGCAGGCAGCGGTCACAATGGGTCTTAAGCCAGCTCTCCCGCTCTTGAGTTGTCCTGCAAAGTGGGATAAAGAGGACGGGGATGGGGAGGGGAGGGGAGGGACGGCCTCC
Organism: Tenrec ecaudatus; assembly: GCF_050624435.1. Classification (NCBI taxonomy): domain Eukaryota; kingdom Metazoa; phylum Chordata; class Mammalia; order Afrosoricida; family Tenrecidae; genus Tenrec; species Tenrec ecaudatus. The sequence continues at coordinate 7,823 of NW_027459544.1, read as the reverse complement.
ACTTTGGAGGCTTTAGGAATTTGGACCGGTTGTCTTTCCTGGTCATGCTATGTTTCGTGAAATCTTGGAGAAAAGAACCCATTCTGTTGGGGGAGGGAGTAAGTCTTTTATATATGCTGGCTTACTAGAGGCCCTGTAAAGTCACACATCAATTTTATCGAACCCTAACCCTCACCCTCACCCTATCCCTCACCCTCACCCACACCCTCACCACCACCCCCCTCACCCTAACCCTCACCCTAACCCTAACCCCCACCCCCCTCACCCTAACCCTAACCCTAACCCCCACCCCCCTCACCCTAACCCTAACCCTAACCCTAACC